>NC_092258.1:1430000-1510000 GCF_036320965.1 Panulirus ornatus | reverse complement strand
GCATTATGGTCTCTGTGGCATTATGGTCTCTGTGGCATTGGAAAACAATAGGAGTAAGATAAGTGTAAATCTTGCCTCATCATCACCACTTCCCTCCGTACACTTTACACTAACACACCCACCACCTAAACATCCCATCACCCTACACCAACATCCTGGCCATACACTAGCACCCCTGCTCCCAGCCATACCGCCACACTGGCTGCACCTGCTGTCCCCCGCGCTAGTCCCCAGACCGTGGGCGCCGCCAGCCTGGAGCCATGGCAGGTGCGTCGTGTAACCTGACCCCCGCCCACCCGTCCTGCTGCTCCCTGCCCCCGCCCACACGCCGCCCACATCCCCGCCCGTTCCTTATCCGCCCACACGCTACCCACACTCCCGCCCTAACCCCGTCTGGTCCTTAGCCTCCCTCCCACACCCGCGCCCTCTCCCTAGGTCATCTGTAGGCGAGTTAGATGGGCGTCACCGCCAGGACGGGACACGAACCCTTCAGAAGCTGTAGGCCAGGCCAGGCAGTGGTGAAGACCTACACACTGTAGGCCAGGCCAAGCACGAGTAACGACATCCTCAATGCAGGCCAGGCCAGGCAGGGGCGAGGAATTCCACACTGCTGTCTAGGTTCCGTCCGCCCCAGCTTGAGTCTGTAGTGTTAGTGGAGTAAGTTGTCCCTACTGCACTGCAGTCTTGCTGTGATCACACCTCGACCACTCCTTCCTCAGGAGCAGAAGATGCTCAGAAAACCGAGCTTTGATTGTCATCGATAATAAATCTTTAAAATGCATTAATAAGGCGGAACTCTGACAATAACGTAAGCAAAATAATGTTGATATTAATTCATTTATATATCTGAAGCCATTTTAAACTGGTACTGTTTGTGTTGCAAGATCTTTTTGCTACAATGTTTTTTTTTAATTGGTCAATCAGTCAACCGAATGTTTCAGCTGCAGCCAAAGACAGATGATTGGTTTGGTTGACGGGAACACGACCTACCTAGAGTAGATTGGCTCAGGATATCTATATGGCCATCCTCCTCCGGATTTAGTGTATGGCTTTCCCCCCATCCAGACCTCATGCATAGCACATGGTTCCCCTCCACCTGGTTATGTGACTCCTGCTGGCAATGTGAGGTACGTGACTCCACTCGCTGACGGAGCACACATGATTTGCAACCTAGGATACGTGACCACTGCAACCATCTTACCTTATATCACCCCCCCCCCCACCCACAGGTGTACCCTCTGGTAAGTACCACATCAGGTTGAGGGTCAGGTCAGGTCAGGTTTGGTCAGGCAGGCTTGGCAACGTCAGGCCAGGTTATGGGTCACACAAGTCCAGGTAGGGATGGGTTTTAGAACTAGTTGTGTCTCGACCACACAACAGTGGCAGCTGGTACAAATGTGTTTCAGTGTTTATTTACCCCAATTGTTCGACATCTCCATTTGTTTATCAAACCCCTAGTAACTGTCTCTCATTGGAGTGGAACTGTTGATAGTATCCATTGTAAACAGTTTAATCAATACTCACATTCTAGAAGAAAAAACAGTTGAAAGTAGAGATATCTTTACACTGATCTAGATAATCCAAGGTGAGAACACCACCTGGCCCTGAGGAGCTGCCAGACAATGTGTTAATCCTAAGCTACATAACAGGTGACTGTAAGCAAACCTGAGGTCGCATCTACTGGCACACCTGCTGCACCCACGTGTGGTCATCCTTTACACCTGCTTGCACCACCACCGCCAGCATCAACATTCACACCACACCTAGCCTTACCACCAGCATCACCAACACACCTGGCTGAGATGAAGTGACACATATGAACACACCTGAGCCC
Source organism: Panulirus ornatus (assembly GCF_036320965.1). Taxonomy (NCBI): domain Eukaryota; kingdom Metazoa; phylum Arthropoda; class Malacostraca; order Decapoda; family Palinuridae; genus Panulirus; species Panulirus ornatus. The sequence goes on along the minus strand of NC_092258.1, from coordinate 1,508,166 downwards.
AGGACGTGACATGTGAGCCCAAAATATGACACATGTAGGCCCACTGGAACCCACGACGAGACACGTGTGAGCCACTGGGGTAACATAGGTGGGCCCACTTTAGCCCATGACGTCAGGATCCCCCATAGGAGTGCTCAACCACCTCCTCTTGTTCCATGTTGGTGAATTACCTTATGTAAGGCACAGCTTCTTAACCTTGCCACGACATAGGTCTCTTTCTTTGTCCTTATCTCCGTCCGTTCGTGTGTTTTCTGTCCGGCCTCTTAATGTCAAACTTCGCACCGTCGTGCTCAAGACTCGTACCGTCGTGCTCAGGAGTCGTACCGGCGTGCTCAAGAGTCGTATCGTCGTGCTCAAGACTCGTACCGTCGTGCTCAGGAGTCGTACCGGCGTGCTCAAGAGTCGTATCGTCGTGCTCAAGAGTCGTACCGTCGTGCTCAAGAGTCGTACCGTCGTGCTCAAGAGTCGTATCGTCGTGCTCAAGACTCGTACCGTCGTGCTCAGGAGTCGTACCGGCGTGCTCAAGGGTCAGAAGCGGCGAAGGTCTCGTAAATGTTCCCGTCTCAACGCCGCGCCTTTGTACGCCCGCACGGATCCCAGTCTCCCCACGCCCGCACGGATCCCAGTGTTCCCACGCCCACGCGGATCTCAGCGTTCTCACGCCCGCAAGGATCTCAGTGTTCCCATGCCCGCACGGATCTACCTATGCTCATGCGGGTGTGAACGTCATCATTCTTGAATCGATTAGTTATTTCTTGTTATTTATTGTATTTATGACCTGGGAGTGGCTTTTAGAAACCTGTGTGTGGATGATGAATGTGGGTGTGGATGGTGAGTGTGTATGTGGATGATGCCACAGGAGGCTCCTCCCCACCCACCACTCTCTTTGGTTTATCATCCGGCAGGAACACAGACATTACAAGACACCAGGGAGACAGTATACTGAATCTGATATTCTTATTACAACGAAGGTCTTCAGCCATTATTCCGTCGTGAAAAAACTGATTATACTTATACTGTCATTCTTGAGTAGGTTTACCATGAACCATGAATTTCTTATTCAGTGATAATCAATATCATTAAAGCACTGGTCTAGCCATGTTTGAAATGTACCGACAGTCGTCACTTGGACAGTATCTGATGTTTGTTTATTTCAGTGTTCTCTGACTCGACTGCTGAAGAATTATTTTTCCCAAAGTTTGTATTTCATATCACCTGTAACTTAATACCATTTCTTTGGTCAGTAGTTGTGTATAACTAGAAGAATTCATTGCGAGTTTTATCTTCGGATTTGAGTCGTGTTTTGAAAACTTTTGCTAGACTTCCAGTGATTGTGCTCTCGTGTAGATATCTGGGTTTTGCTTACCGTGTCTTATTTCTAACAGAATGAGGATACAAAGTGCACAAAAGTTGAGTTTCATTACATGTTCATAGTGGAATGATGCGACAGAATCAGTTTAGTTGCTCTTTTTCGTATTCGTTCACGTCGACCTCTTATGGGATATCGATCTTTTATGGGGATATCGACCTCTATTAGGAATGCCGACCACTCTAGTATGGAGGTCCCTTCTCAAGCCGACCCCCTAGCCAGACCCAGCAGGGGTGGTTGTCACACATTGCTAGCGGTCAGGAGGGGAGCCGCTGGGGGGGCGCTGAGGGTCAGATTCGTGTGGGGTAGAGGGTCGGGAGGGCCTGGTCTGGCGTGGGTCATGAAAGAAGAGGAGAGCCAGCTGTGGCCGCGACGGGGCTGGGAACCCCACCACCCCCATGACCCACAACTGGAAACCATTTCATCCGGGTACCCTCGCTACCATCACACCGCCAGCCACCCTGCCTCTCACATGTTCCCGAAACCTAAAACGTGGTTTTTAGGTTTCAAATCAAACCGTTGTTTTTATGTCCAAGAAATGTAGCGATCCCGATGACATTCTTTACCGCCATAACGGAAATATGCCTTGTTGATATTTCGAAATACAGGAGCATTATAAAGACTATTCGTACTTTCTACCATAAATGGCGTTGCCAATGACTATATCAATGTCAGTTACTAGTTAGATAGTTAATTAGTTAGTAATTTACTGACAAAAAGTACAAGCTTTAATACGGGGATTTCATGGTCAAAACTATAGAGTTTGTGTCGTTCCATTTGTAGATATGAATTATTCGTAGATGTAAAGATTTAGTTTAGTATAGTAAATCTTAAGGAAATAAAGTATACATTATCTAGTACTTGTCTGTGATCTTGATTTTTGTTGTTGGTGGAGACGTGTGTGTGTGTGTGTGTGTGTGTGTGTGTGTGTGTGTGTGTGTGTGTGTGTGTGTGTTGGTGGCCATGGGAGAATGTGTTGGGGATGTCTGGCGCCGATGCCTTGGCGCTGTCCCCCTCCATATCTCCTACCCCCTCCCTCTTGCTGATACAGCCTGACGCCCACAACCTTCTGACACTCTCTGATGCTCACTTGATCCCTGGGTCAAGTCAAAGGCCAGAACATCATACCAAAGGAAAGATTTTGCCTTTGTACTTCAGAGTCGCCCCGTCGTGTGGCCGTGCTCAAGGGTCGTTCCGTCGTACTAAACGGTCGTATTTCGTACTTAAAGCGTCAAACATCAGTGTATTTGTATGATATATATATATATATATATATATATATATATATATATATATATATATATATATATATATACATGATTTGTCCTTTCATGTTCTTCCCTCTGAACTCATTCATACCAACCTACTGTGTTTGTATATTGGTTTGTACGTGGACGATGTCTGTTCACACGATGTATGTATAGATTCTTTCACTTGTATTATGAATAGTACAGGTTGTTGTGGTCACAGACTTTTACCCATGAAGAAATAACACTTACAGCTTAATTGTTCCACTGTGGCTAGTGACTTGCCCTGCTATACGTCCTATTCTTGTGTCCACCTAACCCTTAGACGCGCCCTTCACCCAAGCTGTCACTGAAATTCTTTACCTCTGTATAGTCAAAGAAATTAAGATTGAAATCTATGAAGTGTCATTATCGTAATTCCTGGTATTGTACCATTATCAATATCCTTTTGAAACGCAAAGTGAAACTTTGATATTTAGTTGCACTTATATTTTGATGGCCTTCACAACATTGTCGGTACTTTATGTTTGCCTGTTGTGTCTGAAACAAGGATGATCCCAGCTGTGACTCCGCTCTTTCTAGCGGGATGAGGGGTGACTTTACCTCGCCTCTTGGGTAATACCACGCGAGACAACTAAACAATAAGCCCATCTCTGACGCCCCGGGTAAGCCTACTTTATGACACAAAAAAAAAAAAAAACAGAAAGAATCCTGAGGTTGTAAGGTTGGTACCTGCCCCGGTCACCAGCGGCGACTCCAACGACAACCCTTGGGGAACTCGATGTTTGTAACCTGATTAACGTTAGATCACCAACCACCTCCTCCTCCTCCTCCGCCTCCTCCTTACTCCTTCACCCGCTCTCTCAGTACCTGCCACCTACGTCAATCCCCTCGTAATACATCCACGAGTCACCATGAATTCTTCAGACATCCATTTACATAAGACTTCTATTACTTTTTGTCTGTTTGATTTTACCCAGTGTTAATTTCCCACCCTCGCCTTGTTGCATATTGATGCATTTGTTTTAACCACAGGAGTTACGAAGTCAATCTCACCGCCTGCTGGCTCATGTCACATTACAGAAGCTCCACACATGCTTAGTACTCAACAACTCTTGTAAATCGCATTGTCCCGATAAAAACGCGTCCCCTTGGAATCCAGCAAGCGAACCCCTGGTACAGAGTGAAGCCAAGTATCTCTTACGGTTCAATAACCCGAAGATCTCTGTTTTTGTAGCAGGTTCTGGAAAGTATAGTTGCCTCAGTACCCACAGGACCTGGATATCATAGCTGCTCCATTATCTCCAAGTTCTGTATGATACAGCAGTCCCACCACCTTCATGAGGCTGGACACTATAGCTGTCCACGTATCTTCAATAGGCTGTCGTCTTTAACTGCTACTCTTATTTTCTCTGCCTCTGAGCCGGGCTGTGTGTGACTCGAAACTGGCGATAGAATTTCGTTTTAGCTTATGCTGACCTCCGTCTTTGACCGAGGTCAGCGTATTGATGTTTTATTACTGTGTTGTATTAGTGTTGTATCACTGTGTTGTATTACTGTGTTAGTTCCAGTAAATGATCCGCTCCGACACTTGCATGCACACAGTTCCTTCTTTTCTTTATGTGTAACCGACGCCAAACAACACCAGCTGAAATACATACCCATGACAAAAGCATTGCAGCAGTAGTACTAATAGTAGTAGTAGTAACAGTAGCAGTAGCAGTAGTAGTAGTAGTAGTAGTAGTAGTAGTAATAGTAATAGTAGTAGTAGTAGCAGTAATAGTAGTAGTAGTAGTAGTAGTAGTAGTAGTAGTAGTAGTAGTAGTAGTAGTAGTAGCAGCAGCAGCAGCAGTAGTAGTAGTAGTAGTAGTAGTAGTAGTAGTAGTAGTAGTAGTAGTAGTAGTAGTAGCAGCAGTAGTAGTAGTAGTAGTAATAGTAGCTTATTAGTTATATAGTGTACATCATCGTTATAAAACATAAGTTCCAACAACTTTAGTCGCTGTGAGACCACAGACTACAGGTCTGGTCGGTTATCCTACGTCAGCAGCGAGGGAGGCCACCAGGCCTGTATCCTGGGCCTACAAGTGCCAAAGGTTGAGGCATAGCAGGCACCCAGCCTCAAAGGGGCAGGTAGGGGTTGCCAACCATACTCGACGAAATTTTTAGAATCAGTGAAGATGTACAGTGGGTCAGATAGATTCTGGTGATTGCGATATTTATTCCATCAAATGTTACTGTAGAATTATTAGGTATATAGATACGACGAGTGATCCTGGTATCCCCTGTGCCAGGAAAGTATGGTTATGGTGTCCGGCATGGATGGTGGTGAGTGGTGGTGGATCTCTCTCCTGAGTGTGTTGGCGTTGTGATCATGTCAGTGATTGGTGATGTTGGCTATAGTGGTGGTGATGGCGCCGCCAGTCTGGTGTTGTTGGCTATACTGGTGGTGATGGCGCCGGGTTGACTGGTGACAGAGATAAGTCAGGCAGGGTGCAGGAGGGGTGGACCATGGAGGGGTGTCAGGTGTGTGTAAGATGAGCGTCAGCCACCCGCACCGACCGGCCACCCACCCATGGCCGCCCGCCTGCACCACACACCCACCCACGGTCCGCCCGCATGGTGACCGCTGATGCCAGCGATACGGCAGGCGCCGCCCACACACGCCCTCCCTCCCTGCCCGCTGTACTATATAAACTTTTCATCCATTGGTCAAATTCGTTCGATTCACGAGGGTCATTCGTTCATCAGGTACATCAGCACTTGGTCAACTTGACTTTTATCACCACAAGTATGGATAGTGATTACTTACCCTCAGTGCAGAAAAAGTTGCAGTTATGGAAAAAGAGATGATTTTCTTCAGAGGGAAACATAATGATACTGAATACATCTACTGAAAAATGAATCACTCCGACATGGGTCAGTTGACACGTCTTTCCTTTATCTTTGTTTTTCTTGCACTGATGTTCCTGGTATATGATATATTACGATAATATTTAGCCGATAAGTATTTAGAATTTATTTGGATTTAGTTTAAACATTAAAGAATAGGTTAGGTTTGTGTTGGAGTTTTGAATGTATTCGCGAGATGTGTTTCATTTGCGGGGTAGACTGATGTACTACGTCAATTATTTCCAGTGACTCGCCCATCATCGCCTCACAGGATCGTTGGTCAACAGTTATAGCGCGACTGAAACGTGTCAGTTTCATCACCAGGCGGGCGCCCTGTACGTCAGAAATGTTTGTATCTGACAAAATCATTGACTTCTGTTGAGCTAAACCACAGAAGCTCTGGATCACCGAGTGCCACATACTCCCTGACGTTTTATTAACGGCTTTAAACAGATGCTTGCGAGCGTCGCCGCCAAACTCCCACCCCCTGTACAACCACCATGTCAGTACTTCCATGGTGCCTCAACCTTCTGGTCTTCTAAATAAGGTAAGATAAAAATAGTCGTCCATTTTAGCCTAAACCAAACCAAATTTCACCAGGATAGGTTAGACTGATTTAGGCTACGTATGCTTTGATTTGGTTAAATTGGAACATGTTTTGCTGTTCCATGTTGGTCACCATAAACAAAAGAATATATTATTGCCTATGAACAAAAGCCAGATTTGTATATGTAAATCTATATATAAAAACAAGTCAAATGGCTCAACCGTAGATCCCTTGATTTTCTATTTTCAAATCTTTGTATGGTAATGCCATGTTATCGCTGGGGCAGGTGCGTGTGTGAACGATCACATACATCCAGGAATTAGTTAAAGTTCCTCCACCTATGTCAACAATACCGCTGGACATCAAGCTAACCTGAGAGACATTTATTTTCAAGCGAATATTACCTCAGTTTTTGGTATGTGTAAAATTGAAATCCGTTGAGCTGGTAACATAATTGAATTGAAGTGTGTGTATATATACGTTTTAGTCTATTTCCGTTAGTAATATGATCATGAAATCAATAGCCAGTCTGTGATGGTACAGGAGGCAAGCCAACACTTCACGTGGATAACCCCCCCCCTCCCCCCACCTAGCGCGTCAGATCATAAACGTTTAATGTGACATTGAAAAACGTTTGCTTCATGAAAATGATTTGCGAAGGCCACGCACGTATACCACTGAGTTATTGATAGTGATATGTAAATAGACTGTCTATATTTACAGTCCCTGGACCGAGCCTGTGTGAAGAGGGGGCGTCTGTCGTAGGAGGCCAGGGAGGTCAAGAGGAGGTCAAGGGGCGGCACCTGAACTCCGTCAGCCCGCCCACCCACCGACCCCCACAGCTGATCACTTGTCACAACACCTCCTCCCACCCCGCCTGCCGGAGACTGGCCCAAGCCAGCTACTCTCTCTCTCTCTCTCTCTCTCTCTCTCTCTCTCTCTGATCTTTGATTACTGACTTTTTTTTATCAAACTTTATATTCTTTCACACACACACACACACACACACACACACACACACACACACACACTGTTGTCCCAAGTAGATGAATGATTCCGGAAGTTACCCTCAGCCGCCAAGGTTAGCAGGATAGCTAGAGGGTCATGTGTGGTCACAGGTCACCCGGGTGGTGATGGGGAGGAGGTTGAGATTCGGCTTCTGCGGTGGGTGGTGGCACAGAGGTTGTGACAGGTGTGGGTCAGGTCAGGAAGCATCAGGTTCCTCCGGTGCCATGGTAGTGCTATCATGGTATCACGGTAGTGCTATGATGGTATCATGGTAGTGCTATGATGGTATCATCGTAGTGCTGTAATGGTGCTATGATGTAGTCACCGTGATGGTCCCATGATACTTAGAACTGAGGTGGTGTCAGCCAGTAGGGAGGAGGACGTGGTTAGAAGGAAGGTTAACGCGGATGACTACGGTTTTAGTGTGGTTGGCGTTGGTCTTGTTCTGGAGGCTGTTAAGAGTGTTCTGGAGGCTGTTAAGTGTTCTGGAGGCTGTTAAGAGTGTTCTGGAGGGTAAAGGAGTCAGTGAATCTGTTGTCCATTACGGCACCAAGGTTAGGGACGACGACGTACTCCCACCGAGCAACAGCATCCTGCAGGGCGTCGTTTATGAGGATAAGGAAGCACAAGGATCCCATCTTTGCGACCTCTGGGGTGCCACAGGTACATGAAGGATTGGAAATTAGCGACGGACCCTCGGAAGCTGTCTTAACGATCAGCTCTCCCACTTCATGCAGCGAATATGCTGTTCATCTCACAGTAGAACACACAGTCACACTCGTTGTCTATAAGCCAACCAGACCCATCCTGAGCACCAAGTAATGAAGTCGTGTTCCTGTGGTCATGAAGTTAGTGTATATCAACCGTTGGTACGGCCTCGTGAGGTGAGGCCAAGCCCCTCACTACTGGACCTGCAGCGTGTCATTAACCGTGGACACACCTGGCAGCTCGACCAGGGCCCAGGTGGTGTGTGGGGGCCAGTGTGGGAGTGTGTGTGTGTGGGCAGGTGTGGGCGTAGTTGGGGCTTGCCAGGTGCACAGTCTGACGCTGAGGGTGAGAGAGTATGTGAAGGGTGCGTGGGCGATAGGTGCTGGGGTGTGTCGGGAGGCGTAGGTTATGGAGAGTGTGTAAGACGCTGTTGGTTATTTGGTGTTTGACTTTTGCGGTAAAAGCGGCGAGTTTATTGTTCACTCGTCCCCATCCTGTGAGCGGTGATGCAAGAGAGGATACAGAGTGCCTCAGTGACTAAATTACAAGTCATATGATAAATGATTGTATGATTTTGTACTTCATCAGTCATCTGCATATTGAGCCTAACATGTGAGGGAATCCAAAGAACCTGATGATTAAATTCATCATGAGTGATTTTTGCTATACTTGTGTCGTGCTTCAGACACAAGCATATTACAGTCATGCTGATGAAGCTTAATGCAGGTGATGAGGGAAGAGTTTCACTAACATCCACACCATCTCTTCTGGAGAATAGCAAAATTTAGGGCAATGAGAATATCACACAATTGAGCTTGAAGTGTGGATATTATTGATCGTGACAATCTTGCCTCCGCCTACCCTACATGTGTGCCCTAAACCCATGCCATCAATGAAATGCTTCGTCTGTGTATATCTAGACAACTAATATCTTGATACTAAGAAAACATCCGCAGTCTAGACCACCGTCAGCAGCGGTGTGTGCGACAACTCATGACAGATTATTATCGATAATGACGATGTTAGTGTGACTACAGTCGTCTTATATGATTCTCGTCCTCAGCCCAGGTTGCGTACTACACTAAGGCTTTGGATAGAGGAAAATTTAGCGTGGCTGATTCAGGTTATAGCGAGGTTGGTGTAGGGTGTAGCGAAGCTGTGTAGGGTGTAGCGAGGCTGGTGTAGGGTGATGGTGACCGTGTGTTCCAGCTTGTCAAACTGATACTCGTGGGACGGGATACAGGACCCCTGCCTACCCATCCCAGGCAGGCCCTTGAGATTACCTACACCCCAACACACGTTTACACACTCTTAATCCCTACTACTCCTATACTCTGACTGACTTTATACTCCAACACACCAATTCCTAACCCCAAACCTCTACTTCAATGGGCCTTCAACATGTACCTCTATATAAGGACAACACCTGCGTTTGAACGCCCACATATGCCTCCATTTAAACCTATATCCATAAACGCGTATGTTCATATTCATGTGTTTACACCACTTGTACTGCCTAACGAGGTCAGAATCATAAAACGTATACGCTTAAGATCATTTTAGAACAAAAGTTCACTCAGGAAAACATGTGGGATTCAGATGTGACAACTGAGTCCTAAAGAGTATTACATAAGACAGGACTGACCCAGGCATGAGAAACATTGTGATTCACACACACACACACACACACACACACACACACAGGAAGGTGTATAACCCCAGCATCAGGCGAGGGGTGTTCATATAAAGCATACTCGGTTGTACCGTCGGGCGCCAGGCCAGCAGTTCCTCCTGTACTCAGGTGTTTCAGAGGAAAAACCACCGATGCCCAACTCAGTGTTTAGCCTGTACGTGCCAGGATGAAAGAGAAAATGTCACGGTATTCATAAATGGATTCTAAAGTCTTATAAAAACTAAGGATTCTTTACATCCTGCATATGGCAGCAATGATTCCGGCATACAGGAATAGAAGGGACTTCAAGTTATATCTTGGAGCTTCTGGTGTTGCAAACTGAAGCTTTCCCATTTCACCAAATTATAATGCATCTAAAAAAGAACTCTGTGAAATCTGAGTTCGACTCACGAGTCTGGTAATAAAACACGAGAGGCAGCCATGTCCTGGTGTCGTCCGGGACCCCAGGAACCCTTTCCTCAATTATGAAGACATGTGGTGAGCAGGAGCCCGGGGTTCCCAGGACGAGCGGGGAGGGTCCTGCGTGGGAGCCGCACCTCCTACCACCTGGCCTCACATTCCCCACATGTCCTGCACCCAGCTACTCTCATAGTTCCTCTCCTCCCCTAAGCTGGGACACCTACCTTCAAATGAGTTTTTATTCACCCCACGCACCACCTTTCCACCAGGGATCACCACCATCTCCACCAAAGACCCCCAACAAACTCTTCAGACGTCCCTACCGCTTCTTCAACACAGTTCTCCAACACCCATCTCAAAAATTCCCTCTACCTCTCTCACATGTACCCCTAGCTTCTCCCACATGTTGCCACCACCTCCCCCAACCTGAGCCACATTCCTCAGTCGTCCCCAGCTGTTTGCAGTGCCTCCTCGAGCATCTATATTACCCCACACGCACCTACACCGCCTCCCGGAGACGTCTCCACTGGTCCTGAGCTGCTCCCACATGTCTCCTTCAAGTCCCCGTCTCTCTTACATCCCCGCCGCAACCCTACAACTCTCCCACCCAAGGTTTCTCTGGTCAGGTCGTAAATCCTGGGATTTCTCTGATCTGGCGCGATGCAGACTGAGGGAAAGGCTCGTCCAGTTTGTCTTAGAACCTTCGCTTCCATTACAACGTACCAGCATATGACCCCAAGACACTCCCATGACTGTCTGGCAGGATCTGCCATCATTCTCTTGACCACGGAAAGAAAAAACTATAATTGCTGCCTGAGCGTGAGGACTGTGCCACGGCTGTTATGGAAGTTGTTCAGGTAACCATAACAGTGAAATGATATAATCATAACATGACCTCCTCTCTCACTTCCATTTCCTTCGTTTCGGAAAAAGAAAGAGTGGAACATGGAAGTTTATCTTATACCACCGCCAGTACTGCCGTTCATTTCTGACGGCACAAGAACCCTCTGGGTCCATGGACCCGCTCCTGCCCACCTGTCACCCTCATATGTCAATGTCCTGTACCCTCTGTACTCTGTAATTGCTTCTACCTACCCTTAGACGTGTACCCTTTACCCATGCAATCACTGAATTGTTTTGTTTATGTATAATTAGATAAAAAACGACTTTATAACCAAAAGTTTACTTACTTTTTTGTAAAAAGCATATATATATATATATTTTTAAGGGTGGTCTTCCTTTTCTTATTGCATCAGACTGAGTGACGTTTGTCACCAGTGGAGCTGTAACCATCAGGGGCCAGTGTAGGAAAATGCTTTACATCCGCGACACCAGAACCAAACATGACCATGCAAGACACCACTGAGGGTTCACGAGTGGAGAATTTATATATTTTGTGAAGGTTCGTAGGTTGGGGTCTGGCGGGGAGGCAAGAGTGGGTGCAGGTGGGTATAGATGGGTATAAGTGGATGTGGGAGGGAATGGGTATACAGGTGGGAATGTGAGTATAAGTGGATGGGGATGGGAGAGACCCTGGATGCAAGTGTTAGGCGCCATGCGACGGCTGGCTCACACCATAGGGTAGCTTGGGGTCATGACCCGAGGTCACTTTGGTCATCCTTAGTCAACAGTGTATCACAAACTCTAGCTATCGTGTTTCCAGGCTTGTTTTGATGTCTAAGGCTCTTAACATCGTGCCTCCAAAGTACAACTTAGTCCCTAACCGACCCACATGATATCCTTGGGACTGGAAGCGACCGACCCTTAAGCATTAACGAAAGTGTGTGTATCTATAAATGGGTCAACCAGATACCACTTCTACCTGTATTTCTACAGTTCACTTCCAAAGTTCATTTTTCTTAGACTTCAGTTTTAGATCGACTTCAACTTGAGTCTGTAAGCTAAAAGCAAACTTGTTCCTTCACGTTTTATGAGAACGAGTCTTACGGCCGCTGTCGTCCCCCTGGGCATGTGAACGTATCTTACATGTCACACAGAAACCATGTGTTACTGCACGAAGACATGTGTCCCCGACTCTTACTGTGTAGCTCCTCCACCTGCCTGTCGTAAATAACCACCAACCAACCGACGAAGGGACGGAGCGCCTGTGTGTGTGATTATTATAATGAGCCTCGCGCTGCACAGGTGCGCGTTTCCAGCACCTGCAGCCTGACTCACTGCTGTAGGACACAACACCCCGGCCTCACCCAAGGCCAAACACCTGTGTAAGAGTAGGATAATTAGTGCCCATCCTTACCCTTCCTACCTCGGTCGGTCATTACTGTAGGTGTTAGGTCATCACCCCAGCCACGGGGAGGATCCTGTCCAGACAGGTGCGCTGAAGGGACGAGAGATCCTTCCCCGGTCACCTTACCAAGAGGACCCATGGGACTTGTGGACATAATCCTTCAACACTGAGACCAAAGACTGAGACGCCTTATTTTCCGTTTGGTATATAAGAGAATCTTTCGACCTGACCGTCTGTACTGACTTCCTCAGAATGCCCGTTTAACCTTATACTGAGCACCAGACCTGGCCACCAGTGTGGTACGCTGCAATACATTACATTCTTCAGGAAGCCTTACGTCACAGCCTCCCGTGGGCGGCAGGACAGGCCACCTGCTGATAACCCTACTTGTTTATCTGGAGACAACTCCAGATAAACTTTACTCGATGGATCACAACCATAAAGTAATCCTTTATGGAACGTAAAGTACGTCAAGTGACCACCACAACGCATCCTCTCTGTGGAAGTGTTCATAGATCAACTTTTACCCTGAACCTCCGAGAGAGAGAGAGAGAGAGAGAGAGAGAGAGAGAGAGAGAGAGAGAGATTGTGCCCTCCTCCTCCTCCTCCTCCAGGAGAGAGGGCGTGTGTGTGTGTGTGAATGTGATTGACGTGGTAGCATTCCCCATGAGGGCACCTGGGGTCCGCCACAGGTGGGCTGAGCCAGGTGCTGACCACCGCTGGCGGCAACACACACACACACAGGTAATGGAGTGGTGGGATAGACTTTGCATGATGAGTTTTATTTTAGTTTTTTGGAAACAAAAGAAATACTTCAGACATCCGCGTGAACTCGACTCATCATAGTGGAACAGTAGGAACGTACTGATGGAATGATCCACTCGGAATGAAGTAGTCCACAAGGAACGTAATAGTGGAAAGATCCACTGGGAATGAAGTGGTCCAGAAGGAACGTACTGGTGGTGTGGCCCCACAAAGAACGTATTAGTGCAAAGGCTCAGTTGAAACCTAGTGATGGTGGGATGGTCCACTAGGATCCAGGATCGCATCATCGTGCTCAAGGATCGTACCGTCGTGCTCGATTTGAAAACCATTTACTAGTTACTTTTTTCACTGCCCCGTCGTGTCGACCGTGTCTTCCATGAACACCCGTAACGAACCGGTGCACCAGCATCTCCTCGTTCCCCCATCCCCCACCGACTCCTTGCCTACATCATACGAGCCAGCTACACCTTCACCTGACCGCTAAGGTGGCCCATGGGTGGGTCCAGGTGGCCTAGGGGTACGTACAAGTGGGACGGCTGCTGGGGTCTGGTCCAGTAGAGCAGGTGTGAAGCAGATGCCGCAAGGAACAAGGAATGTTGTAATGGTTGTTTATCTGACCAGGGACGACCAATGCAGCCCCCCCCCCCCCGTCTCTCTCTCTCTCTCTCTCTCTCTCTCTCTCTCTCTCTCTCTCTCTCTCTCTCTCTCTCGTCCAGGTGGTTCTGTAGTTACAACAAGGCTAGAGATAACATCCAGGGTCATTAAGGGAAAATTACTTAGCAAAAATAAAGACCTTTACCCGCCAGTGAAGCCATGTCGCAACTGTCCTTCATTACCCCACGAAAGAGGTAAGGACTCACCTGCGACGCTAGCAGGGAACTAAGGCTCCCAGAACCTACTGGGTCGCGGACGACAACCGCCGCTTGTGACCTTTGCTGTCGACGCGGCAGATGATTCTAAATGATCCGTCAATCACGGACTCACTGATTTCAACCACGTATTTTGATCGACTTAAAGTGAGTGATTTACTACCAGTCCTTCCCCACAGTAGTCCTCAGTACCACCTCCCTCCCAGAGTGGTTCCCAGTTCGTGCTGGGTGGCGTCCTTCTGAGGCCTCCCTCGCTACGTCGCCAATCCCAGATACCTAACGGGTCGTCAGGCGGGCAGCCTGGGTAGCCACGTTTCCTGTTCTACACTGTGTGATGTTCAGCGAGGGAGGCACGGCACGGCACGCCTCTGCTCTTCCTCCTCCTGTGGTCACACTCTTCCTTCCCTTCTCCATGATTTATCTCACTCTACCTTTTCATTCTTAACCTTCATTCTTCCCACTTGCTCTCCTCCTCTTTCCAACTCCTCCTCCAGACATGTTCAGACTCACATCAAACCACTCATGCTGTGCTAGACCTCACAGCAGCAGGACTTGCCCGCCTAACATATACACACCTTTGGTCTTACACCGCCACGCCTGATCTCCAGGGTGTAACGTAACGTGACTCACGTTACGTGCAAGTGTAAATATAGGGAAATGTGACAGGGTGCAGAGGAGCACTGTGTAGGTGGAATACATGCCAAAAAGATATAGATGATTGGAAAGAATGTTCATGCCCGACCAAACGAACTAAGAAAGATACATGGGACGAGTACAGAAATATACAAAATGAATGTGAGAAATTGTCGAGAAGAGTTCCAGAGGAGCCCAGGATTTATATTTGTTATGTCTGTAGTGGCGGAAAGAAACAGTATTGTCAGTCATGCAGGACGTGCGGTGAGCGCTACGTGCGATCACCACCTGTTGGGAAAATCTCGTCGTGGATATATGAAGGTATTCTGACCAACAGGTGGGGGTCTCCTGGCTGCATTCCTTGGCCAGGCTGTCACCTCAACTCCCGTCAGGTGAAGGTGTCAGGTGTCTGGGGTCGGTGGGCTCCCACGGGCTCAGGTGTCGTGCAGGTGAAGCGGCGCCCGCCAGGTGCCAGTGCTCCGGGGGTGTGGGATGAAAGTAGGGGCTTAAGACAAAATGGATTAACGGAATAAAAAAGGTAGTAGGATGTACATGATGAACATAAGAGGAGAGAAGAGTGAGGAGAGTTTCGTAGGAGACTGCAAATCCAGGACGGAAGGATGTCAAGAAAAAGAAGTCGACTGGTAGGAGAGTCTCCGTAGGGAGGAGGAGGATTGCACGAAGCACTGCGGATCCTTGTAGGGCGAGGGGGTTGTAGGAGCAACGCTCATGTTTGGCGAAGAATTTTGTGTCTCAGAGAAAAACTGAGTTTATAAATCTGAGATATATTGTTTTCATTCGTGATCACAGTTATGCATAGTTCATGGACGTCTGGTGAACGTTGTAACGGTCAGACAGTTGCTATAAACCACGAGATAAGGCGGGACTTTTTTTTTCGTGTTCCTTCCACAAATTGGATTCAGTTATTCCTCACAATTTATCCCGTTCAAAGCCAACCATCACAAGACAGAAGAAGACGCTGGTCACTCTTGGGTTTCACGATATAGCCAGATAACTGTAGATTTTATTCTCAAAATAAATCATATATTTGATATAGTGATCAAAAACATCCGTCACCTTTGATTTATGATACCGATCTGACATACAAATGTTTAGTGACATTGATCAGTGTGAGTTTGTGTGACATGAGGGCGGAAATGTTTGCTGTGTGAAGCAGGAGGATTTCTCCTTGTTCAACAGGAACTCCGCCCACGCCCCTGGGGGTCTCTGCCCACCCAGCAGGACCGCGGTATCAGGCAGGAGGACGGGCCAGGCTAGGCCAGGCCAGGCTGTGAACTGACGCAGCCGCCTTCCCGCCTTAACTGTGCTATGCAGCATCGTCAGGAGCGATATTGATTAACCTCATGGGCACTACAGCACGATGAGAGCACGACCCTAGTGAATGAGAGCACAACCCTAGTGGATGAGAGTCCTGTTATTTTCTTTTTTCCTTTTCTCCTAGATAGTCTTTTGTGGGCAATACGAGGTGAAAATTCCATAACTTTAACCAAGACGTTCGCATATGACGCTAACAGTTACCTAAAATGTTATCATGTCAAACATGATTCGGATCCACCACTAGTAAGAACCTTATTTTTCTCTTCAGGAAGTTGTTGAAGAAGGGCATCGCTGCAGTACCTGGCTATCCTAAGCGCCCTCGCTCATATCCCCTACATGGGAGGACCCAGCAGGGATAACAATATTACCCGGGTCCCCTAGACGCCTTCTCTCTCCAGCACCACATAGGACAACCCGCCCCTCCTTCGTCAGCTTGGAGACACGTTCAACCCCGAAGTCCGATTAGCCCAGAAGGTCATGTCTGAGGAGGCCGAGTCTCTTCAGGAAGGTTCATTGCCGTTGGAAGATGTGGTGCCGCGATGCCGTGTGGCTGCTGTGGTACCTGCTGCCGGCTGCGGGAAGAGGATGGCGCACTCTACACCCAAGCAGTACCTGACGGTGAGTTCAAGGTTCCGACGCTGCTCACAAGACCGTCTTTTTTTCTCATGAAAACCTCTGTAACTGGAGTCTGTTCATAAATCTAAGCAAGAAGGTTAGGATATGAAAGTATTGATACAGTTTAGATGATAATGTTTTGATCCATGTTCATGTTGAGAATGTGAAGAACCTTCGTTAGCCTTTACAAGTTCGTGACACTCAATGATCAGGGTGCGTTACCTGAGGCCAAGTGGGCGGAGGGGTATACGTCCCGCAACTCGATGTTTTTGGCGTATACTGCCATACATGACGTGTTTTTGTGTGTCTATGTGTAGGTGTCCGGGCAGCCGCTGGTGGTGCACTGCCTGAGGGCGCTGCAGGAGACGCCGTGGGTGCAACGGGTGGTAGTGGTGGCTGAGGACTTGACGAGGATGCAGGGCGTCGTCACCCAAGCCCACCTTTCCAAGGTCACCGTCGTCCAGGTGAGATCAAGCGATGAGTAGGTCACAGGTCAAGTGTGGTGCTATTCAAGTGTGGACACAGGTCGAGTGTGGTAGAGTCTTACAGAAAAGTAGGAAGAACAAGAGGTGTGACCCATAGAAAAGTGAGCCCTGAGGGAAGTGTGACAGGTAGCGTGAATAAAGTATGAAATGCAGTGGAAGTCAAGTGTGAAAGTGCTGTGGAGATTGTGTGGTTGCAAGAGAGAGATAAAGAGTGAGGACATTTAGTTGGCACATGAGGATGGCATCCTGGCGCCCAGTCTTTGAGTAAAGTTAGTCAGGTTTACAGATGACAGAGAGAGGCCAATCACCCTGCTCCCACCTGTGACGTCAACATGTTTACTTTGTATTTGCTGATAGACCTTAACTCTTTGAGCACAACGATGGTGCAGCACTTGGGTACAGTAGTCTGACCTTCGAAGGCCATGTCAAAAGCCAGGCCATCATACAAAGGGTCGTAATGTCGTGTTCAAGGGTTGTATTCTTGTGCTCAAGGGGTTAACTATTAACTGCCTTTCTTATCAAGAAATGATATCCCTGACCCCAGCCTCCTGTTCGTTAACTCTGAGGAAAAACATTTATGGAGTACCTGCAGTAATAGAAGCAAGCATTATACCATCATTCAATTTGCAATGTTTAGAGAGAAAAGTGGTGAACTGAGAGGTACTTCGTCAGTAGTCAGCACATCCTGACGTTATGGTCGCTGGCGATCCATAGAACGAGGCTGACTGAAACGCACCTCTAGCCCTAAATAGCAATACACAAACATAGCTCATGCTCTGCCTCTTGCACCTTGATGTGTGGATAGTCTATTTCTTTCTTTAATAGTGTAGTGACTCTTCTATGTAGATGATACACAGGCCCACTGAGAGTAGACTGGCGACGATATTCACTAGCTTATGTGTGTCCTCCGATGTCCTGGTGATGTCAGACGAGTAGAACAGAGGTGAAGGGTGGCCAGTTTTCATGCACAGCCTCGCTAGGACTCATTTATACGTTTCTGTCTGAATCCCTATGTATCTCGTGGTGTCCCTGGCAGGGAGGACGCAGCCGTCACCGGTCCATCAGTGTGGGAGTGGAGGCCCTCGCCCAGGACCCGCCTGACGTGGTGCTCGTCCATGATGGTGTCCGGCCGCTCTTGCCTCCTGACATCTTGGCTCAGGTGCGTCTCGTGTGATGGAGGATGCTTTCAGGGTGTTTATTAGGAGGTGCGTATGGGTTTGTGGGTATTGTGTATTAAGTGAAGTGTCTGTGCATATGTGAAAAAATCGTGAGGGTGTTTGTACGTGTGTTAGTGTGGAGGTGTTTTTGTGTCAAATGGTGTGGGTGTAAAAGTGTTGAGGATTGTGTGGATTTTTCTGGTGGATATCATCTGTTTGTGGATGTAGGAAAATAACGAAATGTTATTCCATCTGTGTGGGTGAGATGGGAGGGGTTTGTGAAGGTGCTTGTCTATGTATGTTCATGACTAATGTTTTCTGGATCTGGACCATAATCGCTAAATATGAGTGTATGTAACTCTATGCCATATGTCTTGTAACCTAACCATCGGCGGCGCCCCTGTCACAGGTTGTGGTGTGGGCAGAGCGTTGCGGGGCAGCTGGGGCGGTAAGGCCTCTTATTTCCACAGTACTCAGGCCGGACCATCAGGGCCTTTTGCAGAAGAGCCTCGTCAGGAGTGACTACCGCAACTCGGAGATGCCGCAGGCCTTCCGGTATGCCGTGCTCAGGGACGCCTACCGCAGGTTAGTTAGTTCCATCACAGTACTTACCACCTCACATGTCATGTCGTGGGCAAGACATTCCAGGCACACAACAGCCTGGAGTGTAAAGAGTTACGCAAACGTTGGTGAACTTCAGGTAAGTTACAGAAGTAGGATGATGGCCCACAGTACACAGATACACATATTACAGGTTGGGCATATGTATCAATAGAGCACATAGGCAATATAATGATACATGAGTTAGGATACAGAGGTGGCCCTACAGTCTTAATTATTCGATACAGATATGCAAGTCCATTGTTAGTCAGGAGTGCTTGGGTGGAGGGTACCTGGAATTGAGGGGTGCGGAGGGAATCAAATATGAAAGTGATCATGGAAGAAAGGATGGTCGGTATGTAAATGAGAAAGATCAGGACCTAACACAGAGAATGAAAAGGAAAAACACATTCACTTGAGAATCATATTTCAGAAGTATAGAAATATAAAAATTAAAGAAATGGAAAGTAATAAGCAAATAACATCAGAACATGATTCACATGATTAACAAATTATTAGCCACTGTGGGGACATTTGTAGACAAATTGACATACTTTATGCGGAAACCTTTCGAAATCTGTTTATGTTGCTTTAAAACGCAAGATTCCTGGAGGTTTTACATAATGTTCTTGGTAGGTGAATATCATTTTATCTAAAACGAAATATACAGCATCTTAAAGAGCGACATGAAGAATGAATACTTCCATCAATATCAGTGTTAACTCCTTCAGCACAGCAGTAAGGTTTCTGGGTATGACGGCTTGAACCTTTGACCTCGTCCTTACGGGTAAGGTCAAAGTCTAGGCCGTCATATGCAAGGGTCGTACCGTCGTGGTCAAGGGGTTAAACGTGATATTCAAGAGCGATCACTGGGAGTAGTGCAAGGAGTCACGGTTGGCAGTGTGGCTTCTGTTGTAAAGTTATGAAGCTGTGACCACGGCAACACTGGACCCCGTGCAGTAGAGGCAGCATCTTCATAACTTTACCTTCTGTCATTTCCGTATTTGATTCATCATCGTCACGGGGGTGTACACGACATGGCAGGAGATAGTGTAAGGGTTGACAATGGCTGTGCTGCATGTACACATACTTCCAGTTTTCTGTGAAACTGTACATTCACTTTTTTTACTGACAGAAAACATGAGTTGTAACCCTAGCTTTCGCCTGTGTCCGTGCAGGTGTAGTGAAGCGGAGTTGGATCACGGAACAGAGTGCCTGGCACTAGCGTTGCATTACGCCGGCGTCAGAGCTAAGCTGGTACTAGGACCTCCACATCTATGGAAGGTAGGTCCAGGACCCTGCACTCTCTGAAGTATTTTGACTATCATACTGTGACGAAGTTGCTTCCTTTCTCTCTTTCTCTATCTACAGGTGACAGAAGAGCGGGACCTGGTGGTAGCGCGCGCCCTATTGCCGCGGTACATCCGTCGTATTGCTGTCATCTGCCGTGCCCTCTCCTCGTCCTCCTCAAGCCAAGAGGTTCGGCCGCTACAACGTGTTGAAGGTGTGGTGGAAGGTTCGAGCCATAACAGTTCTCAAGTTGCTAGTGATGAAGACATCAAGAGTTGCCATCTCTTGGGGTCTCACGTCCCTACCCCGCCTGTTGAGGGACAGAAAGGATTATATTTTAGAAAGACAACTGCAGACCCTCACGCTAGGAGGGTCCCTCTCACGTGTGACAGTGAGTGTGTACTTGTTTTCACAGCCCTGGAAAGTACGCTCAGAACTAGTTCTCGAAATGTCTACCTTTCAAGTGACTCCGATATTACCTCAACAGCGCCAGGTTCTTGTGTGATGGTTATAGCCAACCTGGACACTGTGATGGTCTTCCAAGAATGTCTTCAGGAAGTCGCTAGGGGAATCGACCATAGCGTTTGTACAGTGATTCTTATCTTCACATTAAAGAGTGAGGATTGTGATGTGACTGTAGCACACTTAACGCTGCTTCAGCATCAACTGAGAGACGTGTTTAGTAAACATTCTGCCAATGTTACTGTTCTCTTACGCTCTTCCAGCAGAACCTCCTTGATGCAGTCGAGCTGCCAGGGGGAAAAGTATAATTCTTACACCGAAAAATCTCCCACTTCAGTATCTCCAAGTCCTGCCTCTGGTTCTACAGGGGACGAGAACTGCCGCCTTGGTGACTTGGTTCAGACACTGCTGGACCAGACCACTGGCTGCTTCCACGGGCAGGTCTTGGTCCTGTAGAGGTCACCGAAACAATACAGAAGAATATTAAGTAAACTTCCATTAGCACAGTAGCACGACTCTTAGGTATTATGGCATGACCTTTGACCCGACCTTTAGGGGTTCAGGTTATAGGTTACATCATTATACCCAAGGGTCATACCGGCGTGCTCAAGCAGTTAACTATAAACGGTTCCATCGTTAAAAAGACATAAAACGTCCCACCGAAACTTTGCAGTGTAATACAGACAGTGAATAGGCTTTGGGATATAGGATTTCATGGAAACAATATTTAGAGTATTCTTAGATATGACTATTGTTGTTGAAAATTGTCTTCACAAATTCGTTCATTACTTATGAACGTAAGAGAATACACCTTTTGTATGGATCTTATAATACATTTTATGATGATTTCACCAGAACATTCACTTCCAACCCTTTTCTTAGATTTAGCGATTCAGAATGTGATGTTGATGACGTCACACTCTTTACAAGTTTAATGAATCGTCTTCACATCTTTGACGTCAAGAGTTGAGGTGGGTGAGCGGGGACATTGTCCCTTCTGCCCCACAGTGGAACGGTCAGCTGGGACAACATAGAAACTCCCGTAGGGATGGCAAAGAGAATGTCCCCTGGAGCCGCCCTGGACGCGATAGTGAGCGTGCGTGCTGAGATGAGGATCAGATGACAAGCAATCGTATAAAAGTACACTCGTATTGCCAGTCAGGGAAGGAGAGTAACGTGTGTTAGGCAGGATAGAGGCCCCACAGACACAGGAAGGTCCCTAGGAACTAATGGACCAGCAGGGAGGACCTATCTAGGGTATGAGAGCCACGCAGGTATGACGACCCTGACACCAGACAGGCCTGGAGTTGGGATTAATTACAGGTAATGACCGTAACCACTGCGAGCCAGCCATAATGGCGGGTTCTGGCGGCGCCTTGCACGGGAAGGGACCGTTCAGGTTGATGGTATACCCGCCTCCCAGGCTCCACAGCCCTACCATCGTCCCTCATTACCAGGCGTCTGGTGATTTTTTTCCTTCCTCTCTAGAAATGCAACCAGCACCCCTCCTGCAACTGCCCTCCGGCAGATACCACTCCACACATCCCGTAGCCTCACCAGGGGTTTACAGAGAGGTTGGTGAAGTTAATACGTCAGGCGGTGGAAGGGGGAATCCGTCTCTAGATCCTCAGGTGATGGTTCGAGGCGTAAAACCTGGCAGTCATGAAAGACACACACACGTAGCCACAGGATGTGGCCGCTCCCTAATGTAATGAACCAATTTTGTAACAATTTATGTAGTATCAGCCCACTGGAGTCTGACAAAGACCCTTTGTGACCTCTGGAATAGTTTTGCGCTACCGTTCACAGGATGAGCATGGGGTACACAATGAACCAGATGATGATACCCGCACAAGCCAATCAACCAGAGCTACAGACCAGCAACGCACGTCAAAGATTATTCTTATCATTACGTGTAATTCATTTTCAGTGGAAGTCACGTATAAGTGACTCTTCTTCAAGGAAATTCATTATAATTTCCAACACATGTAAGGCAGAAGGTAACAGCATCCGCCCGCCGAGCAAGCCAACGTTCTGCTCAGGGAGCGTTCGCCTGGCGCGCCCAAGGCCAGCATTTCCGAAGGGCGGCTGCCATAGGTACGCTGGGCCGGGTCCTCATCAGTTTCCTTCCATTCATTCTGAAGGAATGTAGGCGAGGCTCCTCCACTCTCATCATCTCACCTGCTCATCAGTCACGTCATTACTGTCATCGAGAAAAATAAGTTTCGCAGATTATTATATTCATTAAAAAAGGTGGTATTACCTCTTATGTTAAGGCATGATATATATATATATATATATATATATCTTTGTTTAATAGCCTTGTATCCATCAGCTCTTCCAGCTATATCAATGTGTTTCTAAGAACGCATTTCTTAGTCTAGCGTGTGTGAGTAACGCTGTAAGATAGCACCTTTTCGACTCACTCGTTCTCAGTATGGCAAAATAGTGTAATTGCGTCAAGAACAAGCAACACTAGCCACTAAGATAAACGTGATCAACGAGGAAGAGTGTGATCACAGTAAACTACTGGCGGGTGATCAACCAGGATGATAACAATAAGTGCCGGCAGGTGAGGTGCTGAAGAAAACTACAGTGATCGTTTCCAGTGATCATAATATTCGGCTGTCGTGGTGTGATCTGCACAGAGTTAAACCCTTTTCTGTGGAAAGGATTCTCTATTTCTTTCTCTGTGTCTCTCTCAAGTTCGTCATAGTAACTTTACCCTTTAAAACCTTTCTCGTGTTTATCTTTCTTTGCCCCTCCTGCCTGCGTACAGGTGAGAAGCCAAGCCAGACAGTAACTGGGCCTCGACTGCTAACCGGCTTCCCAGCTGTGGCAGACTATCATTAATGCCGTAATAAAGCTTTGTTTACGACAGAACGCTCCGACAGACCAGGGCAGAGAAAAAGAGATCTGGACACTGTCAAACGGGTCGTTCGCTGGCGATTCCACATGTGCACCATCAAGACAGAACGATGTGCAAGAAAATAGTTCTACCAAGATAGAAATAATCGGATGGACAACAGAATAAGACGAACGTCTCCACCACAACTTACTGTAGCAGGAATCAGAGAAGGATATCAGAACGAACCAGGTGTAGTCCGGAGACAGGAAGTTCTGTAACAAAGGACATGACAGGTGCCTCGCTAAGAGAGACAAGTGTTTCTCACAACAGAGTTTTACAAACGAGGAAATAAAGACGTGGATGGACGCACACTAGAGGCACTCAACCCTGTTGTTCTGTGTGACGAAATTCCTGATGTAAATGCGTCAAGTTGGCCTTTGTCAATGTGTGTGAACAGAGAGAAATAGAAACCCAAATGAAGGATAATCACTGGGAAATACTGTACTCTGTTGTTAACTGTGTCCTGTTGTTGCCTTGTGCTGGGAACATTTCCAGCTCTCCTGGTGGGCCTTCTTTATTATGGCGGTGATTACTGGTGCTGCAACGGCTACCTGTGGATCCTGCTGCTTCTGCCCGTGCAACCACAGCTCCGGCTGCTCCCTCTGCTGTTGCCGCTGCTGTTATTGTTGTCGTTCCAACAGCTTCTACTGTTACTGGCGGCTGGTGCTACATTCTTTGCTTCTCTCGATGCTACACACTTTGACCGTCCCCTGCCGAAGGCTTTCGCGAGGAGGCAGGCGTGAGGCGAGCGCCACCCACTCTGCCCTAGGCCCCGAGGGACGTGAGATGTGAGCCTCAATTATTAATTACATCCTGATAAACATCGCTGGACACATATAATTTTCATCACATTCCGTCAGCCGCGTACCATTACACACACACACACACACACACACACACACACACACACACACACACACACATACACACCAAGGCATCTTCACCAGAAATTTCAAGATGTTTGTCTCAGAAAAAGAAAAAACAAAGAACTTGCTTCATTTCTTTTGTCTTGTGTAGAAAATGGATCGTGCTACCTACTTCTCACTGGTGCAGAAGTACATCATTTTGAGAGTACGGTCTGCGTGCGTGTGTGGCTGTATGTATGTCAAGGGGTGTCACGCATTCCTGCTTTTTAAACGTCGCTCTGGATGTGAGGCGACCGTGAGTGTTTCAACTCTCTTTTTGACCGAACGTGTTTTCTGTTCCATGAACGTGTGAGCTGATGCGTGTGTGTGTGTGTGTGTGTGTGTGTGTGTGTGTGTGTGTGTGTGTGTGTGTGTATGTGGTTGACATGCGTAGGTTTAGGGACATAGCATGAGGCCTGATGACCCATGACGAAATCATTTCTGGTCATTGATCCTTTGTCTGAAGTGAATCAATTTTCGTTGTTGTCAAAATTATGCAGCAATTTGAAAACTTCTAGAAGATCTCAGTGTCTGAGCTTTTTCATGGATAATTCTTAGGTCTTATGAGCCTTTCCTCGTAAGTCTTATTTATAAGTGAAGATCTTTGTTTGGTTGCCGTTCATTAGATTCGTTCCAGTCTTCCTTCCGTACTTGATCAGGTTTGGTGACCAGCGTATCCTAAGTGAGGTCTGACAGGCAAGTGAGTCGGTAAGGGAGAGGGTTACCCTTTGTCACGGTGCCGGAGAGTGATGGATGACGGTGTACGGATGAGGTATGTTGTCTAGCGAGGGGAGGATGAATGGGATTGCGGATGTCACTTTACAACTCCACTCGGTCTTCAGAGTAAATAGTTCTGATCCGCTTTGATTGGTGGAGATGGCTTCTTAACTTTATATCACTTTACATCAGGATGTTTAATTGTACCCAACGTAAAGGGAAATTAAGATGTGATACACAGGTTGAGAACGATGCATTCATAAAATGTGAATTTAGGCAGCTCGAAAACATAGCTTATAAGGTTTAAGCGCAGTGATTACTCTGGCTCTTTTGTCTGATATATTCTCCATTAAACGTGGGACGAGCCAGTAGAACCCCAGCTGAATATCTAAGTAAAGAAATTAATGTACGTGTGGTGATTGTAAACTAGATCTGAAGCTTTCGTCTGTTAAGCCCTTGATGAAGCCTGTAGGATCTTTGAGCACGACGCTACAACCCTTTTAGAAGATGGCCTGGTGTTTGACCTGACCCTTGTAACCATACTCTCCCGCTGCATTACAACTCCAGCCCACAGTTGCCCTTCATTCCCAGGTTCTCTCTCGTACAGTTTCTCCTCAAGATTAACAGCACAGAGACACCTCCTCACAGTTAGCTGTTGGATAAGATTAGGATTCAGGAACTCTTACAAAAACTATTTACGCCAAAGCTAAGAAGATTCTAACCTCGTCTAGACTTGCTCGAGATAAGTGAAGGTAAGTTTTGACTAGATTTGGTAATATTGTTTTCATGACTATCAGTAGGTTCTAATGACCAAGGTTTGGCTCATCCTGGGATGAAAACGAGCCTCCAGCGAGGGGTACCGCTAAAATCGGCCGTAATTCACACCTTTGGGGACAATGTTTAGCCCCTTGAGTGCAAAGATTTAATCTCTTGTGTACGACGGGTTAACAACTTGAATGCGAAGACTTTACTCTGTGAGTATGATGGCTCAGTTCATCATATTCGCACGATAAGTCATTGCACCCAAGGGATGTCAGTCTCCTCATGGGTTCAGTAGTCATACTCGGTAGGTTAGGTCATCGTACTCAAAGATTTTTGTTGGACTCAAGAGGTTGAGTCGTTACACTGAAACGTTTGGCGATCAGGTTCTCGAGTATAACATGAGCCCTCGAAACGATAATCTGAATTTTCAGTGCAATATTCAGCCATTGAGCTCTGTCTTGTCACACTATGCACCTTAATTTGACTCTTATAGTACAACAAAACTATTTCCTGAAGTCTTGTACTGTGAAGTAAGATAGTTCTTCCCTTTAAAGTACGATGATTATGCCTTTAGAGCACGATAATTATAACCGTAAAGTATGGAGATGCTAACTCAAAAGGACGATAATCTTAACCTTGAAGTAAGATTGCCTTACTTACGTAGTGCGATAATTATATATTCACAGTATGAGAATCCTACCCTTAAAGTACGATACTCCTATCCCTAAAGCACGATAGTCTGACCCCTAAAGTTCGATAATCTGGTAGATTTGTGAATCTTTTTAAGACAATTTTTTAGAATCAGTGTGAAACATGCTAGATAATGGATTGATTTTTTTCATCATTTTTATAACTTTATGTTGTTTGCAGCCGAGTACCACAGAGACCGTCTGCTTGAAGGTATGTCCTGCTCAGCGAGAAAGACTTCAACATCATTATAACTAATATTCCAACCACTCACAGTGGAAGTTGCATTTTCACTGTAGAAAAGGTATAAGAATTTTCGTTTCATTCGAAAGGCAGTGAAATACAGAGGCTAATACCAACATACCGAGATCGCTAAACTCAAAAACAAATATAAGAATTAAGCTACACGCCTCGTGATCACGATACGGTTTATCTGACGATAACCACCATAATATAGCAAAGAAATAGTACAATGACTGGCAGTCAGCAGCTGGCCATTACCTGAGCGAGAGCAAAGCCAGCTGCCAGTACCGCCCCTCCCTCTCAAGCGGTGGTCAGGAGCTGACAGATACTATGTGGAGCCTTCGTGAATTACACGCTCCGTCCTCAAACTTCTACGGCACTTTGTGGCATCCAGAGGGTGAAATTGTGGCCAGGTGAGAGTGATTATCTTCCCACACGGCAAGCCAGTCCGCTCTTGAGTGTGGATAACGACGCAGCCGCCGCTAACTCTCCCACCTCTCTGGCGACAAACAGATGTCTCCACAAGGCCAGGCTAACCATGTACCAAGGAATCTTGAACACCTTCCAATCTGCTTCTTGTCATAGAATTCTAACGCCTGACGCCTCCATACCTCGCACTCTTAATGCAAATAAACCTCTTGATGCCGGACAAGAGTCTTGCTTGCAGGGAATCGTTATAACGTCAGACAAATATTTTAAACGCCCATAAATGTTTTACGGCCACTCAATCTTCGGATTCGAGGCATGTTGGTTGGCAGTTCCCTCACGTTGTACTGATTCATTAGAAATCAGATTCTCATGTTTAAAAGGAAGATTTTACTTTACAGAGCATAACACACTAAGCAGAAACCTCACTGCCACATAAATATCAAGAAAGCCATTTAATGCTAAAAAGAGATCATGAAATGGTTGACCAGCTTTATTCTATATTGAAATGATTAGTATGTTAAGCCATACTATACTTAAAGGAAATACCTACAGAAGTTTTCCTGCCTGGCGCTTGTGTATGCAGGCCAGCGACAGTGTAACCTCTTCACAGGCAGCTACTGGCTCAGCGCGCGATGCCAGGATTGAACCCACGGGAGGGAGTCCGCTGGTTGCCTGTTTTTACATTCCTCAGAATGGAAAGCTAAGGTGGTTTGTTCGATCATTTCTATTTTGTTAATCCCAACTGCTAGGACAGTATGAGTCCCCCAGTGGCCAACTTCGATGCCACTGCACATGGCCTTAACTGGTCTGTCACGTGTTTTGAGACATCGAAGACACAGTCTAAACTTGGCCCATATCCTCGGTACATTTCATATTCATCAGTAAAAACAATAGTATCTTTAATGTATTGTTATGAGTGAGTCATGATAGATATTTTAGATTTTTGAAATTCATACATGAACCATACAAGTCAAAACAACAAAGAGCGACAAAGAAAGTCAAAGTAAATATGTTGAAGTGCATAAGCGAAGGAAATTTCATCCCTTTCAACTTAATGGCTTAACGCGTATCATTGACTCAGTATCCCATATTTTGCAAGTTAGAAATACAACTGAGGCTCTTATGCAAAACAGGACATCAGAAATTTGCCCCAAATGCGATGTGAAGCTTAACCTTTGATCTATCTCGGTGGGTCCCTATAGCAACCATCCCACCGGCGTGCTAAGGGACAAATCTAGATTTTTTCTGGTTGTTGATTATGTTTAGCTTGGTAAACGAAATGACAGCATTCGATGATAACTGAATAACAGCGTCTCACGCCATAGCAATGAAGTGAATTTTTTAAAGGTAGAAATATGATAGGAAGGTGGAAAAAGAAAAGATGGATAATAATTCCACAGCGTCGTTATACGGAGAGTGAAGGAGAAATCACAATGGTCAGTATTAATGTGTTGGTCCCCACACAAAATCCATGGAAAGCAACAGCCATGCGCGTGCTGCGTGACCACTTAAGTTCACATCTTGGATGGTGTGAATGATTTTAATGTCTTGTGCAACGTTCGGGCGTGGTCACTTCCTGCGTCGCTTCACTGCCCGTTTTGCCTACAGATAAGGTGAATGACCTCGGTGCCTTGCGCAACTTCACGTGTCAGGTGCGACGCTCGTGGGCCTCGTCTACCATGCATTCCGCCATGTCGTCGGAGGTTCAGCTGCACATATCAGAATGCATACCTCCGCCTGAAGATGTTTCAAGCCACCATGTGACGTCGGCCACTCCTTGACCCTATTGTAATAGCAATAGGGGACCTTGGCTATGACATGTCACTCACAAAAACACCAGGGGACCTTAGCAACGCATTCCTTAACAACATGGAACCTCGGCACGCCTCCTTCATCCTCCAGTGGTATCAGAAGACCAGGCAACGACTCACGTCTTCCATTCCCCACATTCTAAAGAAAATGAGACACACCAGATCACTAGAAAGTTACATATATTTCACAAACCAAATGTCTTTAGATTTTATGCTGTAGCTCTATCTCCTTGGGATTATGACATACCAGCCCCTTTTGTGGTTTTTTAAGGTAAAGTTCCTTCATCACTTTTTATGAATTTCATTTTTCCTCTACGCAAATAGATTTAATGAGTATTCACAGTCGCCATACAGAATTCACATCGAATATATATATATATATATATATATATATATATATATATATATATATATATATATATATATATATATATATATATATATATATATATATATACGACACAATGAATAAAGTAAACAGGCCTTACACAAACCAAGAATAGCTCAAGAAAGCCTTTAATGCGCTACGAGTTCATAGATATGTGTATATTTTGCTCCTTTGATGATGCATAGATACTTTTGTGTTTTCAGTTCGGTTCATCATACTTAACATGCTCCCACTATCGTTTTTATGTACTGAATATTTAAGTGTATCTATCTTCCGTTAATGGGATAAACCATAGAAGCTACACCTATAGTCACCCCATACAAATACGTTTTCTATGATTATATGATTTCATAGAAAATTGATGTCAACACGATGTTTGTTTGTATGTACTTCATCATGTGGGTTTAACTGTACAAGTGGATATCTTTGAACCGTTTTAAAAATGAAATTGCCATTGCTTCTCTCTCATATTATAACTGAAATTAAAATGCTCTACCTATAATACTTTTAGACACTAGGAAAATTAAGCATATAATTCTCAAACCGATGCCAAAATGTATCCGAACACAGTGTTGGGGCTGCGGCTGTAAACAAATAGTGTATGTACCGGTGGGAAAGATAATAACATTAGGAAATTAAGCTTTACACTTACACTTACAGGAAAATGATTTCGTATAGACCTAGTTTAATATTTACTCTTGTCTAGTAAGTGCTTAGTAAGTCAGGGTTTAAGTTTGTTTGTGGTCTCGGTATTAGCTACATTCATTGTGCTAGACTATTACTCGGTACACAGTACTGTTGCTGGAGAAATTTTGACTTTGGGTAAACAAATAGTGTATGTACCGGTGGGAAAGATAATAACATTAGGAAATTAAGCTTTACACTTACACTTACAGGAAAATGATTTCGTATAGACCTAGTTTAATATTTACTCTTGTCTAGTAAGTGCTTAGTAAGTCAGGGTTTAAGTTTGTTTGTGGTCTCGGTATTAGCTACATTCATTGTGCTAGACTATTACTCGGTACACAGTACTGTTGCTGGAGAAATTTTGACTTTGGTTAATTTTTTTTTTACATCATTAAATTTTCTACTTAGGACTGTGATATTACCGTTCTTAAGAAGTTTGTGCTACTTATGCTCTTTGTTTAAAATCGTCCACAGTATGTTTATTAGGTCCCATATCGGTAAAGTTCTAGTATGGGGACAAATTTCGCTGAATTAGAAGGAACGTTTATCAGTCGTTTCTGTACCCAGTAGAAGTGATTTAGATTAGGTAGTCAATGTAAAGTAGCATTTCCGTTATATGTATTGTTAGTTCGTAAAGAAACTAGAAATTCAAAAGTTACATCTGTGGTTCCCCTAAACTGGAACTTGCTTTACAACATACTAGGGCTGGGGCACCTGGGTGGTAAGCCAGTTGCTGTTTAAAGATGACATGACTTTAATGACAGACATGGGAGAGAAATTCCATAAGTTGTGAGAATTTTGGAGAGTGTAAAAGGAGATAGTTGAGAGTAATGTAAATAAGAGTAAGCTAAAAAAAAGGTGTAGTAGGGTGATGAGACAGGATTGTGTGAATTTGAAGAGGAGAGGTTAGAAAAAATGGAGTGCATCAGGCACTAGGGAGTGTGCATAGCAATGGATAGAACCAGCTGAGATGGTTTGGTTATATGGACCCATCTCAGCAGCATCCTGAACCTAGTTCAGGCTGCTGGGGACATGAGGCCCATGAAGACCACTCTGGGTATTTCATATATAGAAGGAAGGAAGAAGATACCAAGAAGGAGATGGAAAGATAGAGTGAAGAAGAGTATGGAGTATTGGGACCTGAACATTTAAGTGTGTTAGAGACGTGCAGGGAATAGAATGAACTGGATTGGTGCTGTGTATGGAGGAAGGGGGTCCACTTGCTTGAATCAAGTCGTGTATTGTGATCAAGATAAACCATGGATTGATATGTGGGTCTTGACTGTATATGGTAAGCTTCTATGTTGTTACATGTGACAGATAGGGAATGTGTGTATATGAGGCCATAGATAATTTGATTCCTTGCTGCTTCACTGAGGCTAGAGAAACAATGGGTATAAACTATAACTTTGTTTTGTTTCAGTGACTGCAATAGAACAACTCTGTTAAATGATCATTGATTGTATATTGATGATCATTTTATTGATTCTCTGACTTGGTGGGGTGAAGTATCCACTTGATAATGATTAGTGGAGTCTGGTTGATGTACTTACTTGGGGCAGGGGTACGGCTTTGGCTGATGAGCACTTCTGGGGCTGAATATATTTCCAAGCGTGTAGAGCTTTCAACACCATTAAATTCATGGAAGAGAGGTAAGAACATCCTATAGCATCTTATTTAGTTCAGTAGTTTGGTTTTTTATTACAGTGCCCGTAGTATACTTAGAATCAGTCTCTGAGCAGAATGCCATAGTCTTTTTCGAATAAGATAATTCTTCATTTTTCTTTTTTGTTGCAGATGGAATTGTTTATTGGCATGTAGGTCACATATGCATTTTTAGATTACGAAAGAAATAGCAGAAAAGTTTTGTATGAGAAGCGGTTGATGGATTCTGACTTTTTTCATTATTATAATTTCTTGTGTAGAAGAGAGGATAAATTAACCAGTCCATTGCTCACTGTCAGGTCAGGAGATATGATAGTGTATCATCTTAATTTGATGGAAATAATTCATATACTTTGAAATACCCAATAGGCATGTAAGTAGTCTATTATTGTAGGTTCCATGTTTATTCATCAGAGTACATGATGTGGAAAAATAGTGAGGAAATTGAACTATGAAATGCGTAAGGGAATGTCATGTTACAAAAGTGCTTTTATATTGTGCCCTTGAGAAGCATGTAGTGTTTATTTGTATTCCACATTTTTTGTGTTGCAGTTGAGGAAGGGGTGTTCCTTCATTCCCAAGGTATTCCAGTCTATAGTGGGGGTGTCTTTCATGAAACACCCCTCTGTCTCTTCGTTAGTGGCTTCCTTATGAGGTGGGTTTTTGTTTAGTGTTTATTTTTTGTGGTGTAAGATGAACACATAATTATGGAAAGATTTCATATTATGTGACAATGAAACTTACTGCTTCCATGGAATGCAGAAAAAAAAAATGGGCATAAAAAACTTTTTTGATGAATGCAGGAAAATTAGGAAACTCAGGATTACTTGAGTAGCAATGAGATAAATATATTAAAGATAATAAAAGTAAAAAGCGCAAGGAAACAGATGAAGAATGGTCGAACCACTCACACACACACATATATATATATATATATATATATATATATATACGTATTTTTGCGTATGTATATTATCCCTGGGGATAGGGGAGAAAGAATACTTCCCACGTATTCCCTGCGTGTCATAGAAGGCGACTAAAAGGGAAGGGAGCGGGGGGCTGGAAATCCTCCCCTCTTGTTTTTTTTGTTTTTCTCAAAGAAGGAACAGAGGAGGGGGCCCGATGAGGATATTCCCTCAAAGGCCCAGTCCTCTGTTCTTAACGCTACCTCGCTAATGCGGGAAATGGCGAATAGTATGAAAGAATATTTGGGTATTTATATTTGCATGTGGGGACGTATATACATGTGTATGGGGGTGGGTTGGGCCATTTCTTTCGTCTGTTTACTTGCTCTTCCTCGCAAACGCGGGAGACAGCGACAAAGCAAAATGATAATAATATATATATATATATATATATATATATATATATATATATATATATATATATATATATATATATATATATTTTTTTTTTTTTTTTTTTTTTTATACTTTGTCGCTGTCTCCCGCGTTTTTATTTCCACACATCTCTCTTACCCTTACGTTACTCACTCGATCAAACCACCTCACACCACACATTGTCCTCAAACATCTCATTTCCAGCACATCCATCCTCCTGCGCACAACTCTATCCATAGCCCACGCTTCGCAACCATACAACATTGTTGGAACCACTATTCCTTCAAACATACCCATTTTTGCTTTCCGAGATAATGTTCTCGACTTCCACACATTCTTCAAGGCCCCCAGAATTTTCGCCCCCTCCCCCACCCTATGATCCACTTCCGTTTCCATGGTTCCATCCGCTGCCAGATCCACTCCCAGATATCTAAAACACTTCACTTCCTTACACTACCTCGTTGATGCGGGAAATGGCAATTATGGATGCGTCAGAGGTGGAGGGAACAAGGAGAAGCAGGAGAACAAATTGGAGGTGGAAGGATGGAGTGAAAGAGATTTTGAGCGAATGGGGCCTGAACATACAGGAGGATGAAAGGTGTGCAAGGAATAGAGTGAATTGGAACGATGTGGTATACCAGTGACGATGTGCTGTCAGTGGATTGAACCAGGGCATGTGTAGTGTCTGGTTTAAACCATGGAAAGGTCTGTGGGGCCTGAATGTGGAAGGGGAGTTATTTTTGGTGCATTACACATGACAGCTAAAGACTGCGTGACAACATATATATATATATATATATATATATATATATATATATATATATATATATATATATGGTGTGGGAGGCAAGTTGTTAGAAGCAGTGAAAAGTTTTTATCGAGGATGTAAGGCATGTGTACGTGTAGGAAGAGAGGAAAGTGATTGGTTCTCAGTGAATGTAGGTTTGCGGCAGGGGTGTGTGATGTCTCCATGGTTGTTTAATTTGTTTATGGATGGGGTTGTTAGGGAGGTGAATGCAAGAGTTTTGGAAAGAGGGGCAAGTATGAAGTCTGTTGGCGATGAGAGAGCTTGGGAAGTGAGTCAGTTGTTGTTCGCTGATGATACAGCGCTGGTGGCTGATTCATGTGAGAAACTGCAGAAGCTGGTGACTGAGTTTGGTAAAGTGTGTGAAAGAAGAAAGTTAAGAGTAAATGTGAATAAGAGCAAGGTTATTAGGTACAGTAGGGTTGAGGGTCAAGTCAATTGGGAGGTGAGTTTGAATGGAGAAAAACTGGAGGAAGTGAAGTGTTTTAGATATCTGGGAGTGGATCTGGCAGCGGATGGAACCATGGAAGCGGAAGTGGATCATAGGGTGGGGGAGGGGGCGAAAATTCTGGGAGCCTTGAAGAATGTGTGGAAGTCGAGAACATTATCTCGGAAAGCAAAAATGGGTATGTTTGAAGGAATAGTGGTTCCAACAATGTTGTATGGTTGCGAGGCGTGGGCTATGGATAGAGTTGTGCGCAGGAGGATGGATGTGCTGGAAATGAGATGTTTGAGGACAATGTGTGGTGTGAGGTGGTTTGATCGAGTAAGTAACGTAAGAGTAAGAGAGATGTGTGGAAATAAAAAGAGTGTGGTTGAGAGAGCAGAAGAGGGTGTTTTGAAATGGTTTGGGCACATGGAGAGAATGAGTGAGGAAAGATTGACCAAGAGGATATATGTGTCGGAGGTGGAGGGAACGAGGAGAAGAGGGAGACCAAATTGGAGGTGGAAAGATGGAGTGAAAAAGATTTTGTGTGATCGGGGCCTGAACATGCAGGAGGGTGAAAGGAGGGCAAGGAATAGAGTGAATTGGAGCGATGTGGTATACCGGGGTTGACGTGCTGTCAGTGGATTGAATCGGGGCATGTGAAGCGTCTGGGGTAAACCATGGAAAGCTGTGTAGGTATGTATATTTGCGTGTGTGGACGTATGTATATACATGTGTATGGGGGTGGGTTGGGCCATTTCTTTCGTCTGTTTCCTTGCGCTACCTCGCAAACGCGGGAGACAGCGACAAAGCAAAAAAAAAAAAATATATATATATATATATATATATATATATATATATATATATATATATATATATATATATATATATATATGTATATGCCCATACACACACGTATACATACATATACCTACATATACAAATACACAGACATATACATATATACACATGTACATATTCATACTTGCTTGCATTCATCCATTCCTGGCACCACCCTGCCCCACAGGAAATAGCATTGCTACCCCATTGGAATAAGGGAGAAAGAATACTGCCCATGTAATCCCAGTCATCTTCCTTACACTACCTCGTTGATGCGGGAAATGGCAATTATGGATGCGTCAGAGGTGGAGGGAACAAGGAGAAGCAGGAGACCAAATTGGAGGTGGAAGGATGGAGTGAAAGAGATTTTGAGCGAATGGGGCCTGAACATACAGGAGGATGAAAGGTGTGCAAGGAATAGAGTGAATTGGAACGATGTGGTATACCAGTGACGATGTGCTGTCTGTGGATTGAACCAGGGCATGTGTAGTGTCTGGTTTAAACCATGGAAAGGTCTGTGGGGCCTGAATGTGGAAGGGGAGTTATTTTTGGTGCATTACACATGACAGCTAAAGACTGCGTGAGAACAAATGTGCCCTTTTTGTCCTTTCCTGGTGCTACCTTGCTGGAGGGGAGATGCTATTTCTGGTGTGGCAGGGTGGCAATGAGCATGAATGAAGGCAGAAGGTATGAATATGTACTTGTGTATAAGTAGGTATACCTTGAAATGTATATGTATGCATATATGCATGTGTGAACATTCATGTATATACATATGTGTGTATATGAGTAGTTGGACCATTCTTCGTCTGTTTCCTTGCACTTCCTCGCTGACACAGATAACAGTGATTAAGCATGAAAATGATAAAGATGATAAAAAAATTTGATGTTGAAAAGCCAAGGATTAGAAAGTAAAAGGCAATGTTTAGGGTTTTAATGTTCTTTTTCTCTTGCAACTCAAGTGCAAGTTTTATTACTATTGCCTCTCATACATTCTATATCTTACTGTTCAGTTTAGAAAGAATGCCTGTCATGTCATGCTACAGATCCATTTGAGGGGTTAACACTTTTTCAATCTGTGCCATACAATCTTTGAAGAGCAATGTTGAATTTTACTTTTTTTCTGTTCCTTGGGATTTTTTTTGATACACCTATTATTCATCTTGTCTGTACTGGTTAACGTATTACCATAGGCAGTCTTAATGTTCCTTTTCTCTTTCATTTGGCCACTGTTTGTACTAGAATGATAGCCAGATAAGCATTTTAATTCTTCACCGAATGTTTGTGCATTTATACCTTTGACTCTTGGATATTCAAATGAATGGGCAAGAGCCAAAATGTTTTAGGAAGACCTTTTATGCATCATCCAGCTTTAGATTTGATGTTTCATACATGATATAGATGGATGCCATTATTTCCTTCTAGGTCATGGCAAGATTATCTCCCACTCTTGTTTGTCACATGTGATCTTCTTACTGCAGCTTTATTATCCACAGTAGCAGCATCATACAGCAAACAACTGGTAAGGCCTTGATACTTATATAGTAAACTACAATATATTTCTTAGTATGATCTTACATGCACATTTCGTGTTTACTTTTGTTTCTACAGAGTTTAAAATGATTGAGAAAAAAATTCTGCAAACAAATGTATAAAAGCTTTTCACTGCTATGCACATCTGAAAGATTGAAAATTCTCATACTTGAAAGGTTGTTTGAGATTAAATGAAAAATTCTAGGATGAGAAACTGATAACAAAAAATTTCAACAGCTTTTAACCCAGAAGAACAGTGTCAAACAGTATTCATCTGATGCCTCGTCCTTGCTTCTGACATCATCTTCCCTTTGGTCTGGTGTAGTATATGTTGCAGCTGCATATCTTTTCTGCCCTTATACAATTGCTTCATGTGTTGCACAAACGACAACTGTGTTTGCTAATCTCGTCCTTGCTGCAGCATTTACTTCCATGGTTAAAGGTAAGGCATGTACGTATGTTGCTTCTAAAGCCTTTTATATGATATTATAGCTATACAGTCTTTTTACTTTATTCTTCATTTTTAAAGCATTCAAGTATGAATCTTGTTCTTAAGTTTAGCAGGATTTCATAATAACTTACTAGCTATAGACTTTCTTGCTTTTCATGCTAAAATTAGTGATATATTGTCAGGAACAGATAACTGAGCCTTTAGGGTAAAATTCTTATGTGTCTACTTGTGTTCCTGCTTAATACAGTGTGGGAGGATTCTGTCTCCCCTGCTCTTGCCTCTCTTATTTTTCTTCTGAGACACACAGGAGATATGTGGGTAGTGTTATTCCTGTATGGTGATATTTATCTTCATATTCCTGTATGTTAATATTATTATCTTTAAATTATGAAAAATCATACTTGTCTGTTTGGTATAACACTGAAATTCTTCTGTATAACACCGACATTCTTCCAGGTTACCCCTTGTTGTTTGGTGGGCTGGTGGCCTTAGCTACATACCAGTCCATTTACCCTGTGTGTCTGATGGTGCCAGGGATCATACACTTCACTTACAAAAGCAACTCTACCTCGTCACTAATGAAACCTTTGATGTCCTTCATCGTTTCACTTGGGCTGTTGATGGTCATATCAGCAGAGATTTCTGGTGGATGGGAGTTCCTGGAAGCTACTTATGGTTTTATGTATGTATTAATCTCATCTTGGCAAGGGAAGAAGTGTGTAAAAGAATACCAAATTTTAAAAGAATAGTTTGAATTGATAATGATGTTTGTTAAAGTGTTTGAATTCCTCTAGTAAAGGGAATTTATTTAAGAGTTTGAGAAAATATTAGGTTTGAACAGTAAATTTAATTGATGTTGTATAGCTTTACAGTTATGTTATTTAAAGCAATTGATATATGATCCTTTGAATTTTTTTTATTAAAAAGAAAAATGAAAATGTTTATGTAAAGTATGTTGATTTCATTTTGTTATTGATTCATCAGAAATTCTTGGAAATACTAATAATCAGAACAATGAAGAATTTTATAGCATTACCATACATAGTCATTAACAATAGCAAAAAACACTTTTTGTTGTTCATAATATGTAATTGACTGCCAATTGTGCACATATTATGTCAGGTGGTGAACATTGTATTGGTAAGCGGATTCAATATAGAATTATTTTGTTTTTGAAGAAATGGTTACTTGCCCTCTTCCAAACCTTAAGCCTGTACTTTCTTTCATAAGCTAGGTAGGGATAGTGGGCTACTTCATTTTCTTTGTTTTATAGTGTTCTTGGGTGGGCAGTGTTTTCACAGTGACCATTGTGACTTTGTTTTTTGATTCAAAGACAACTCATTTCCACCAAATGTTTTTGCCAGCAGAAAGAAAGAAAATTATGGGATTTGAAATGTTCTCATAATTGATGCGTTTGATTATAATGATATTCATGCAAAGTCAGTCCTTTATCATATAATGTGTTAGTCTTATAGTATAGTATTGATAGTCTTTCCAAAAGCTGTAGATATAATGGTATATTATCTTCACTAGCATTTAATAACCCAATAACTAGTATGATTATGGGCGGTCCATTTTGAAAATTTTTTCATATCGGTTTGATTTGATGTCTCAACTTCATATGCTTATCTTGTGTTCTTTCTTTCATTAGAACTTTAGACATACAGCAAGTTACTTTTCTCCTTCATGTGGGCCTTACAAATGTTTTACTGCTTAGTAATTTACTTTGAATATTATGAATATAAGGGAATTAATGATAGCACATTATTTGATTTTTGGGCTTGCTTACCACATTGAATCCACTACCCGGTAATGTGAGCACACAGTGGGCAAACATTGCAGCATACTTGATGCCTGTAAGTAGAAAAATCCAATATCATGTCTTAAAATTTCTCAATTTATGTTTTTCTTGATCTCAACAGACTGGCAGCACCTGATCTTACTCCAAATATTGGCCTTTTTTGGTACTTCTTCACTGAAATGTTTGAGCACTTTCGTCTCTTCTTCCTAGCAACATTCCAAATCAATGCTTTTGTTTATGTATTGCCTCTATCAATTCGCCTTCGCCATGACCCAGTCCTGTTGGCAGCTGCCTTAATAGCATTTACTGCTGTGTTTAGAAGTTATCCGGCACTTGGGGATGTTGGCCTCTACATGGCTCTTCTGCCAATGTGGAAGCATTTATATCCATGTAAGTCTTGGGCACATTTTAGAAATATTGTTAGATTCATACTTTATTTATACCATAATGAAATTTATATGGATTTTACAAAACCTTTGAAAGTTAGAATGTAGAATAGCGGAATTCACAGAATAATTTTTTCTATACTTGTTTGGTTTCTTGCATTAGGGAGGTAGCACCAAGAACAGATGAATAAAAGCCCCTATTTACTCACATCCATTCTCTACTTATCATGTGCAATGCACCAAAACCACAGCCAGTCACTACAGACCTTCTTGTGATTTTCCCTGGCTGTTTCATATGCCTACCTGTATACCATATTTCTCCAATTCCATCTGTTCTGTGCCTTCTTTGACCGTCTTTCATTTTAAGGCCATGAGCTTGTAAAATCTTTTTCACTCCATCTTTCCATTTCAAATTTGGTTTCCTTCTTCACCTTGTCCCCTCCACTTCTATGATATGTATCCCCTTTGTCAGCCTTTCCTTACACATTTTCTCCTTGTGTCCATAACATTTCAGCACACCCTCTTCAGCTCTCTCAGCTATACTCTTCTTACTACTACACCCCTCCTACCCTGTCATCACCTACTCAATCAACCCTTCTCACACCTCATATTGTCTTCAAATGTTTCATTTCCAACATATTCATCCTCTTCTGTATATTCTCACCTATAGCTGATGCCTTGCACCCATACATTGCTGTTGGACAACAGATTGATGTAAAAGAAAAAATAATAAAAGAAAATAGTTTCATGAACCATTCAGGAGGCGGGGCTCACATGATATGTTCTACCTCATGTTTGCTAAAACCACATCATTTTTGTGGGTTTTTTACTGCAGAACATTACCCAGACTTTTGGTTCTTTCTCCCCAAGATTGGTTTTTCCTGCACGCTTTGAAAGAATTTCTTTGATCACAAGGGTTTAGAAACATGTTAACCCATCACCTGATTAGGTAGATTTTTATTAACCCATGCTGACTGACTATAGTCAGTGCTATTGGCTGGGCCCGGGTCCACCAACCAATCAATCAGCAGTCTCCACACGGCAGTGCCATCACCATTCCCTTGCCGAAAGTACTGACTTATCTCATCATTCTCTGGATCCCAAACTTGTATCAGTGTTCTGATCCAGCCCCTTTTTTATATTCCAGCTTCTTCCACCCTACCTTGGATTAGTATCATTTTCTTTCTTTTTCAGATTTAGTTACAGTGTATTGTATTATGTAGCTGACTTAATTTACTATATGTATCTTGCATATTTATTGACATTGTTACATGTTATCTTTTTTGAGTAGATGCTGAAATTTTCTCT
This sequence comes from Panulirus ornatus, assembly GCF_036320965.1. NCBI lineage: Eukaryota > Metazoa > Arthropoda > Malacostraca > Decapoda > Palinuridae > Panulirus > Panulirus ornatus. The sequence continues at coordinate 1,467,751 of NC_092258.1, read as the reverse complement.
CCCCCTTCATATGTGTGTGTTTCCTGGATCTGGATTGTTTTTCTCTTCCCTTGGAAGCTTTCAGGATAGGGTCCCATACAGAAAGAAAACAGAGATAAGGACTACAATCATGTTTACCTAGTGATGACACTTACTCAGATCCCAGGTTTGTGCTTCTAGGGGACAAAAGTCAGTTGGCAAAGCCTCCACACTATTGATATACCCAATTGACCTTGACTGGTATTTTGGTAGCGAGGTCTTCCATATTTCAGTGTTGGGGTGGAAGTTTCCTATTTTGGAGAGACTGTTTCTCATTTAGAAATGGGAACAATATGTGGATGAAGATCACCCCTGTATCATGATGTGCAGGATGGAATACTTATCCCCTGTAATCTGTCTCTCTCACACCTCAACCATTATGCATTATGAAGCAACGGAGCTCCAGGACCACCACAAGTAGAATGTAGTTAACCCCTTGCAAGCCAACATTTTCATATAAGAAAAGGAGAGTTTATATAGAAGAGCTTTGTTGATCTAGAGCACCTTTGACCATTTTTTTTTAAACTTTCTAGTCTGTCTTGTGTCACTTTAGATAATCTCATTATCCCTTCTGCACTGCTGTAGAGCAGGTTACTTGAAATGTTTATGGATATAATCTACTTTTTCTTAAATCCATGTTGCATAAATGAATGAAAGGTGCATATATTTTATAGATGAAGACATTTTGCTGACACCTATAAAAAGCTAATGGGAACTGTTATAATTGTACAAGGTTCTGCTTGCTAAGGATTCTCTGAAGAACACAGGATTAGATATATATGTTTACTGGTTAAGATAGTGGATCTCTGGTGAATTCTAATACCCAGATTATATGAAATATTTCGAGTAATCAGGGTCTGAAAATTCAGGAGAGTGAGAACCATGCAAGGGATAGAGTGAATTGGAGCTTTGTGGTATACATGGGATGGTGCATTGTCAATGGACTGAACCAGGGCTTATGAAGCAGCCAGGGGAAATCACAAAAAGAACTGTAGAGCCTGGTTGTGGATAGTGAAGCTGTGGTCTCGATGCACCACAAGACAGCTAAAGAATAGATGTTAGCAAATGAGGCCTTGTCTTAAGTCTGTTCCTGGTGCTACCTTGCTATTGTGGTAATGTGGGAAACAGCAAACAAGTATGAAAGAAGAAATTTTTGAAGATGAAGGTTGATGCGCATAGTATTAAGAGCTCAGGGTTGTTACTGGTAATAATTTGACGATCCTTTTCATGCCTGTTATGTAATTCATATTCCAGTAAAATCATTTTGAAATATTGTATTTGTTTAATCGATTTTTGTTTATCCAGTATAAGATGCCTGTTCATAGGATTTTGTTTCCCATGTATCAAAAGTTTGATGAGTAGCACACTTCTGTACATACCCATAGTAAGTTTATCCTGTTTTAGTTTATTTCTAATTTCTTTTTAATTAACCTATGTCAGATTATGTGAAGTGTGTAGAAGTATGTGAAGAATTGAAGATTATTAGTTTGGAAGAATTAGCTTGAAATAAGTTTATAAAAGAGGGGTATATAACATATTTGGAAATCATAAAAGAAGTGTTCAGGTATCATAGTGCAAAAGACAGTAACTGGCAATGAAGGAAATACAGTAAATAGGATAGCTGAAAAGAAATTGATGTTTTGTTAACTGAATTAATATTCTGTTTTTGTAAATGTAGAGCTTTGGAAAATTTATACACTTTAGTCACACACAATGATGTTCCTCACCAGTTATGCGGCAGACATTTATCGTTGGTTGCATGTTTGTGGCTACATCAGTCCTGGGACCTATCATGTACAACCTGTGGATCTTCAATGGATCAGCAAATGCAAACTTTTACTTTGCTGTTACTTTAGCTTTCAACACAGCTCAGGTACTGTTTTTGATACTTTATCGTATATGCTGCTGTAAGTTATAACAATAAAGTCATGGTGAAAATTTATTAGATATCCATATAAGGCAAGCTTTAAAGAATTTGTGTGAACTAGGGTATTACCCCTTATAAATTATGTTATAATAGTGCAGTAGATTCTTACCTGTATGCAGGTTGACCCAGTTGAAGGCTGCAAAAACATTTGGGCAAGTTCATTAATAATGTTCTATGTTTATTTCAGATTTTCCATGTTTCACTTAAATGTTACGCGTATATTTCAGATTTTCCTTGTTACGGATCTTCTGTTTGCTCATGTAAAACGAGAATACCATCTTATCCATGGCTCCAAGATGGAGGTAGATGGCGTACCTGCCAGACTTACTCTTCAGTGATTCAGTGGTAAACATTTGTTTTGGTGGAGATATATTTGTAAAAGAGTGATACTTTTTCTCTTTTTTGTTAACTGACTATATATCCTTGTGTTAAACCAAATAGGTATGTAACCAGGCATATCCTGAATACTGTGTATTCCTTAGTAGTTAAAACAAGGCATCAAAAGCATAAAATTAGTGCCTAAATTTTTGATACTTCAACTGCAAATTTGTTTTAAATTGCTGATTAATATTTTTAAGTTAGAGTATTATTGCAATAACATGGTGTCCATTAACCTGTTGGCAGTTAATTTACCTTCAATCATTATCCTGTTCATATATATGCTATATGTACTAACCCACTGATTGACATGATAATCCACAGCCAAACTGAATAGGCAAAATGTTCTTTGATATGCAGATAGAACTAACTTAAAGGAATACATAGTTTTGTTTTAGGTTTGTCTGTATCTGTGTTCATTTAACTTGTTTAAACAGTATTGGAGTCTCCTGGCTCTCCAGTGTGTTTTGATTGAATTTCATGTATTCCACATTACAATATGTATTTGTAAATTACGGTTCTGTATGTAGTGACTTTACCCAAACTCATAAGATATATATCACAAAAATTTTCATGTTCTCGATATAGCAGCAAAGTGCATTCCAGTGGCTGAGAGTCACATGTACCATAGCTATGGCAGCCTATCACAAAAGATGAATACAAAATACATTACAGGTACAGTATTTTAGCTTTACAATCCTTTTTTACCAGAAAAATAAACATGAGGGTACCTAGTGCCTCATTAATGCAAGTTATCATGACAGTAATGTGCATAAAGCAGCCAAGAATTAGAATTACTGAATTGCGAAAGCTATCAAAGCTCTCATTCGGTATAATGTAGTACCAATAATCTGTTGCTGAGGTCTTTAACTCACAAGAACATTTTTCTTGTGAATTTTATACAATACTTGAGAATGCTCCACAGCTGATAGTTTGCTAGGGTCAGCAGACTATAGATTATTAGATTGTATTAAGGTCAGTGGTACATATAGAAGTGTTAGAAAATTAAGGAATATAATTCATAAGGGGGTAGACGGATTAGAATGATCCATCATTATCCCATCCAGTCAGTGCAACAAAATGCAGAGTATTTGGGGATAGGGGAGAAAGAATACTTCCCACGTATTCCCTGCGTGTCGTAGAAGGCGACTAAAAGGGGAGGGAGCAGGGGGCTGGAAATCCTCCCCTCTCACTTTTTTTTTTTTTTTTTTTTTTTCTCCAAAAGAGTGAACAGAGAAGGGGCCCAGGTGAGGATATTCCCTCAAGGGCCCAGTCCTCTGTTCTCAACGCTACCTCGCTAATGCGGGAAATGGCGAATAGTATGAAAGAAAGAAAGAATGATTTACAAAGGCAACACTAATAGTGTATGAAAACTTTAAAAACAGTCCTTGTTATAGAGCAATAGTTTGTTAGAAAACATACTTCCAGCTTTTTTTTGACAAAAATCAAAAAGCTACTGCAAACTTTGTTCCTCTTGCCATATTAAAATGAGGACAAATAAAATCCTTTATAATTGTAAATTTAGTATTACAGTATTTTAAGGTCCTTTGACTGCAAATGTAAGAGGGTGTATATTTTATACAAATGTATGTAAATTATATAGAAAGGGATTATTAAGATTATATATCATAACAGACGATTTGGACGATTTTTGCAGGGAAAAAATGCAATTGAGTGGGAGATGTATAAAAGAAAGAGACAGGAGGTCAAGAGAAAGGTGCAAGAGGTGAAAAAGAGGGCAAATGAGAGTTGGGGTGAGAGAGTATCATTAAATTTTAGGGAGAATAAAAAGATGTTCTGGAAGGAGGTAAATAAAGTGCGTAAGACAAAGGAGCAAATGGGAACTTCAGTGAAGGGCGCAAATGGGAGGTGATAACAAGTAGTAGTGATGTGAGAAGGAGATGGAGTGAGTATTTTGAAGGTTTGTTGAATGTGTTTGATGATAGAGTGGCAGATATAGGGTGTTTTGGTCGAGGTGGTGTGCAAAGTGAGAGGGTTAGGGAAAATGATTTGGTAAACAGAGAAGAGGTAGTAAAAGCTTTGCGGAAGATGAAAGCCGGCAAGGCAGCAGGTTTGGATGGTATTGCAGTGGAATTTATTAAAAAAGGGGGTGACTGTATTATTGACTGGTTGGTAAGGTTATTTAATGTATGTATGACTCATGGTGAGGTGCCTGAGGATTGGCGGAATGCGTGCATAGTGCCATTGTACAAAGGCAAAGGGGATAAGAGTGAGTGTTCAAATTACAGAGGTATAAGTTTGTTGAGTATTCCTGGTAAATTATATGGGAGGGTATTGATTGAGAGGGTGAAGGCATGTACAGAGCATCAGATTCGGGAAGAGCACTGTGGTTTCAGAAGTGGTAGAGGATGTGTGGATCAGGTGTTTGCTTTGAAGAATGTATGTGAGAAGTACTTAGAAAAGCAAATGGATTTGTATGTAGCATTTATGGATCTGGAGAAGGTATATGATAGAGTTGATAGAGATGCTCTGTGGAAGGTATTAAGAATATATGGTGTGGGAGGCAAGTTGTTAGAAGCAGTGAAAAGTTTTTATCGAGGATGTAAGGCATGTGTACGTGTAGGAAGAGAGGAAAGTGATTGGTTCTCAGTGAATGTAGGTTTGCGGCAGGGGTGTGTGATGTCTCCATGGTTGTTTAATTTGTTTATGGATGGGGTTGTTAGAGAGGTAAATGCAAGAGTTTTGGAAAGAGGGGCAAGTATGAAGTCTGTTGGGGATGAGAGAGCTTGGGAAGTGAGTCAGTTGTTGTTCGCTGATGATACAACGCTGGTGGCTGATTCATGTGAGAAACTGCAGAAGCTGGTGACTGAGTTTGGTAAAGAGTGTGAAAGAAGAAAGTTAAGAGTAAATGTGAATAAGAGCAAGGTTATTAGGTACAGTAGGGTTGAGGGTCAAGTCAATTGGGAGGTAAGTTTGAATGGAGCAAAACTGGAGGAAGTAAAGTGTTTTAGATATCTGGGAGTGGATCTGGCAGTGGATGGAACCATGGAAGCGGAAGTGGATCATAGGGTGGGGGAGGGGGCGAAAATCCTGGGAGCCTTGAAGAATGTGTGGAAGTCGAGAACATTATCTCGAAAGCAAAAATGGGTATGTTTGAAGAAATAGTGGTTCCAACAATGTTGTATGGTTGCGAGGCGTGGGCTATGGATAGAGTTGTGCGCAGGAGGATGGATGTGCTGGAAATGAGATGTCTGAGGACAATGTGTGGTGTGAGGTGGTTTCATCGAGTAAGTAACATAAGGGTAAGAGAGATGTGTGGAAATAAAAAGAGCGTGGTTGAGAGAACAGAAGAGGGTGTTTTGAAATGGTTTGGGCACATGGAGAGAATAAGTGAGGAAAGATTGACCAAGAGGATATATGTGTCGGAGGTGGAGGGAACGAGGAGAAGAGGGAGACCAAATTGGAGGTGGAAAGATGGAGTGAAAAAGATTTTGTGTGATCGGGGCCTGAACATGCAGGAGGATGAAAGGAGAGCAAGGAATAGAGTGAATTGGAGCGATGTGGTATACCGGGGTTGACGTGCTGTCAGTGGATTGAATCAAGGCATGTGAAGCGTCTGGGGTAAACCATGGAAAGCTGTGTAGGTATGTATATTTGCGTGTGTGGACGTATGTATATACATGTGTATGGGGGGGGGTTGGGCCATTTCTTTCGTCTGTTTCCTTGCGCTACCTCGCAAACGCGGGAGACAGCGACAAAGTATATAAAAAAATTAAAAAAAAAATATATATATTTCAAACTATTCGCCATTTCCCGCATTAGCAAGGTAGCATTAAGAACAGAGGACTGGGCCTCTGAGGGAATATCCTCACCTGGCCCCCTTCTCTGTTCCTTCTTTTGGAAAAAAAAAACATATACATATATATTTCTTTTTTTTTTTCAAACTATTGCCATTTCCCACATCAGCAAGGTAGTGTTAAGAACAGAGGACTGGGCCTCTGAGGGAACATCCTCACCTGGCCCCCTTCTCTGTTCCTTCTTTTGGAAAATTAAAAAAAAACAAGAGGGGAGGATTTCCAGCCCCCCCGCTCCCGGGGTTGACGTGCTGTTAGTGGATTGAATCAGGGCATGTGAAGCATCTGGGGTAAACCATGGAAAGCTGTGTAGGTATGTATATTTGCGTGTGTGGACGTGTATGTATATACATGTGTATGGGGGTGGGTTGTGCCATTTCTTTCGTCTGTTTCCTTGCGCTACCTCGCAAACGCGGGAGACAGCGACAAAGCAAAAAATTATTTATTTTTTTTTTATTATACTTTGTCGCTGTCTCCCGCGTTTGCGAGGTAGCGCAAGGAAACAGACGAAAGAAATGGCCCAACCCCCCCCCATACACATGTATATACATACGTCCACACACGCAAATATACATACCTACACAGCTTTCCATGGTTTACCCCAGACGCTTCACATGCCTTGATTCAATCCACTGACAGCACGTCAACCCCGGTATACCACATCGCTCCAATTCACTCTATTACTTGCCCTCCTTTCACCCTCCTGCATGTTCAGGCCCTGATCACACAAAATCTTTTTCACTCCATCTTTCCACCTCCAATTTGGTCTCCCTCTTCTCCTCGTTCCCTCCACCTCCGACACATATATCCTCTTGGTCAATCTTTCCTCACTCATTCTCTCCATGTGCCCAAACCACTTCAAAACACCCTCTTTGCTCTCTCAACCACGCTCTTTTTATTTCCACACATCTCTCTTACCCTTACGTTACTCACTCGATCAAACCACCTCACACCACACATTGTCCTCAAACATCTCATTTCCAGCACATCCATCCTCCTGCGCACAACTCTATCCATAGCCCACGCCTCGCAACCATACAACATTGTTGGAACCACTATTCCTTCAAACATACCCATGTTTGCTTTCCGAGATAATGTTCTCGACTTCCACACATTCTTCAAGGCCCCCAGAATTTTCGCCCCCTCCCCCACCCTATGATCCAGTTCCGCTTCCATGGTTCCATCCGCTGCCAGATCCACTCCCAGATATCTAAAACACTTCACTTCCTCCAGTTTTTCTCCATTCAAACTCACCTCCCAATTGACTTGACCCTCAACCCTACTGTACCTAATATATATATATATATATATATATATATATAAAAATATATATATATATATATATATATATAAAAATATATATATATATATATATATATATATACCGGGGTTGACGTGCTGTCAGTGGATTGAATCAGGGCATGTGAAGCGTCTGGGGTAAACCATGGAAAGCTGTGTAGGTATGTATATTTGCGTGTGTGGATGTGTATGTATATACATGTGTATGGGGGTGGGTTGGGCCATTTCTTTCGTCTGTTTCCTTGCGCTACCTCGCAAACGCGGGAGACAGCGACAAAGCAAAAAAAAAAAAAAAAAAAAAAAAAAAATATATATATATATGGGCATTCTCCCCTATCCCTGGGGATAGGGGAGAAAGAATACTTCCCACGTATTCCCTGCGTGTCGTAGAAGGCAACTAAAAGGGCAGGGAGTGGGGGGCTGGTAATCCTCCCCTCTCGTTTTTTTTTAATTTTCCAAAAGAAGGAACAGAGAACGAGGCCAGGTGAGGATATTCCCTCAGAGGCCCAGTCCTCTGTTCTTAACGCGACCTTGCTAACGTGGGAAATGGCGAACAGTATGAAAGAGAGAAAAGAAAGATATATATGTGTGCCAGCAAGGCAGCAGGTTTGGATGGTATTGCAGTGGAATTTATTAAAAAAGGGGGTGACTGTATTGTTAACTGGTTGGTAAGGTTATTTAATGTATGTATGATTCATGGTGAGGTGCCTGTGGAGTGGCAGAATGCATGCATAGTGCCATTGTACAAAGGCAAAGGGGATAAAAGTGAGTGCTCAAATTACAGAGGTATAAGTTTGTTGAGTATTCCTGGTAGATTATATGGGAAGGTATTGATTGAGAGGGTGAAGGCATGTACAGAGCATCAGATTCGGGAAGAGCACTGTGGTTTCAGAAGTGGTAGAGGATGTGTGGATCAGGTGTTTGCTTTGAAGAATGTATGTGAGAAATACTTAGAAAAGCAAATGGATTTGTATGTAGCATTTATGGATCTGGAGAAGGCATATGATAGAGTTGATAGAGATGCTCTGTGGAAGGTACTAAGAATATATGGTGTGGGAGGCAAGTTGTTAGAAGCAGTGAAAAGTTTTTATCGGGGATGTAAGGCATGTGTACGTGTAGGAAGAGAGGAAAGTGATTGGTTCTCAGTGAATGTAGGTTTGCGGCAGGGGTGTGTGATGTCTCCATGGTTGTTTAATTTGTTTATGGATGGGGTTGTTAGGGAGGTGAATGCAAGAGTTTTGGAAAGGGGGGCATGTGTGCAGTCTATTGGGGATGAGAGAGCTTGGGAAGTGAGTCAGTTGTTGTTCGCTGATGATACAGCGCTGGTGGCTGATTCATGTGAGAAACTGCAGAAGCTGGTGACTGAGTTTGGTAAAGTGTGTGAAAGAAGAAACTTAAGAGTAATTGTGAATAAGAGCAAGGTTATTAGGTACAGTAGGGTTGAGGGTCAAGTCAGATGGGAGGTAAGTTTGAATGGAGAAAAACTGGAGGAAGTAAAGTGTTTTAGATATCTGGGAGTGGATCTGGCATTGGATGGAATCATGGAAGCAGAAGTGAATCATAGGGTGGGGGAGGGGGCGAAAATCCTGGGAGCCTTGAAGAATGTTTGGAAGTCGAGAACATTATCTCGGAAAGCAAAAATGGTTATGTTTGAGGGAATAGTGGTTCCAACAATTTTGCATGGTTGCGAGGCGTGGGCTATGGATAGAGTTGTGCACAGGAGGGTGAATGTGCTGGAAATGAGATGTTTGAGGACAATATGTGGTGTGAGGTGGTTTCATCGAGTAAGTAATGTAAGGGTTAGAGAGATGTGTGGAAATAAAAAGAGCATGGTTGAGATAGTAGAAGGGGGTGTTTTGAAATGGTTTGGGAACATGGAGAGAATGAGTGAGGAAAGATTGACAAAGAGGATATATGTGTCGGAGGTGGAGGGAACGAGGAGAAGTGGGAGACCAAATTGGAGGTGGAAAGATGGAGTGAAAATGATTTTGAGTGATTGGGGCCTGAACATGCAGGAGGGTGAAAGGCGGGCAAGGAATAGAGTGAATTGGATCGATGTGGTATACCAGGGTCGATGTGCTGTCAATGGATTGAATCAGGGCATGTAAAGCATCTGGGGTAAACCATGGAAAGCTGTGTAGGTATGTATATTTGCGTGTGTGGACGTATGTATATACATGTGTATGGGGGGGGGTTGGGCCATTTCTTTCGTCTGTTTCCTTGCGCTACCTCGCAAACGCGGGAGACAGCGACAAAGTATATAAAAAAATTAAAAAAAAAATATATATATTTCAAACTATTCGCCATTTCCCGCATTAGCAAGGTAGCATTAAGAACAGAGGACTGGGCCTCTGAGGGAATATCCTCACCTGGCCCCCTTCTCTGTTCCTTCTTTTGGAAAAAAAAAACATATACATATATATTTCTTTTTTTTTTCAAACTATTGCCATTTCCCGCATCAGCAAGGTAGTGTTAAGAACAGAGGACTGGGCCTCTGAGGGAACATCCTCACCTGGCCCCCTTCTCTGTTCCTTCTTTTGGAAAATTAAAAAAAAACAAGAGGGGAGGATTTCCAGCCCCCCCGCTCCCGGGGTTGACGTGCTGTTAGTGGATTGAATCAGGGCATGTGAAGCATCTGGGGTAAACCATGGAAAGCTGTGTAGGTATGTATATTTGCGTGTGTGGACGTGTATGTATATACATGTGTATGGGGGTGGGTTGTGCCATTTCTTTCGTCTGTTTCCTTGCGCTACCTCGCAAACGCGGGAGACAGCGACAAAGCAAAAAATTATTTATTTTTTTTTTATTATACTTTGTCGCTGTCTCCCGCGTTTGCGAGGTAGCGCAAGGAAACAGACGAAAGAAATGGCCCAACCCCCCCCCATACACATGTATATACATACGTCCACACACGCAAATATACATACCTACACAGCTTTCCATGGTTTACCCCAGACGCTTCACATGCCTTGATTCAATCCACTGACAGCACGTCAACCCCGGTATACCACATCGCTCCAATTCACTCTATTACTTGCCCTCCTTTCACCCTCCTGCATGTTCAGGCCCTGATCACACAAAATCTTTTTCACTCCATCTTTCCACCTCCAATTTGGTCTCCCTCTTCTCCTCGTTCCCTCCACCTCCGACACATATATCCTCTTGGTCAATCTTTCCTCACTCATTCTCTCCATGTGCCCAAACCACTTCAAAACACCCTCTTTTGCTCTCTCAACCACGCTCTTTTTATTTCCACACATCTCTCTTACCCTTACGTTACTCACTCGACCAAACCACCTCACACCACACATTGTCCTCAAACATCTCATTTCCAGCACATCCATCCTCCTGCGCACAACTCTATCCATAGCCCACGCCTCGCAACCATACAACATTGTTGGAACCACTATTCCTTCAAACATACCCATGTTTGCTTTCCGAGATAATGTTCTCGACTTCCACACATTCTTCAAGGCCCCCAGAATTTTCACCCCCTCCCCCACCCTATGATCCAGTTCCGCTTCCATGGTTCCATCCGCTGCCAGATCCACTCCCAGATATCTAAAACACTTCACTTCCTCCAGTTTTTCTCCATTCAAACTCACCTCCCAATTGACTTGACCCTCAACCCTACTGTACCTAATATATATATATATATATATATATATATATATATGGGCATTCTCCCCTATCCCTGGGGATAGGGGAGAAAGAATACTTCCCACGTATTCCCTGCATGTCGTAGAAGGCAACTAAAAGGGCAGGGAGTGGGGGGCTGGTAATCCTCCCCTCTCGTTTTTTTTTAATTTTCCAAAAGAAGGAACAGAGAACGAGGCCAGGTGAGGATATTCCCTCAGAGGCCCAGTCCTCTGTTCTTAACGCGACCTTGCTAACGTGGGAAATGGCGAACAGTATGAAAGAGAGAAAAGAAAGATATATATGTGTGCCAGCAAGGCAGCAGGTTTGGATGGTATTGCAGTGGAATTTATTAAAAAAGGGGGTGACTGTATTGTTAACTGGTTGGTAAGGTTATTTAATGTATGTATGATTCATGGTGAGGTGCCTGTGGAGTGGCAGAATGCATGCATAGTGCCATTGTACAAAGGCAAAGGGGATAAAAGTGAGTGCTCAAATTACAGAGGTATAAGTTTGTTGAGTATTCCTGGTAGATTATATGGGAAGGTATTGATTGAGAGGGTGAAGGCATGTACAGAGCATCAGATTCGGGAAGAGCACTGTGGTTTCAGAAGTGGTAGAGGATGTGTGGATCAGGTGTTTGCTTTGAAGAATGTATGTGAGAAATACTTAGAAAAGCAAATGGATTTGTATGTAGCATTTATGGATCTGGAGAAGGCATATGATAGAGTTGATAGAGATGCTCTGTGGAAGGTACTAAGAATATATGGTGTGGGAGGCAAGTTGTTAGAAGCAGTGAAAAGTTTTTATCGGGGATGTAAGGCATGTGTACGTGTAGGAAGAGAGGAAAGTGATTGGTTCTCAGTGAATGTAGGTTTGCGGCAGGGGTGTGTGATGTCTCCATGGTTGTTTAATTTGTTTATGGATGGGGTTGTTAGGGAGGTGAATGCAAGAGTTTTGGAAAGGGGGGCATGTGTGCAGTCTATTGGGGATGAGAGAGCTTGGGAAGTGAGTCAGTTGTTGTTCGCTGATGATACAGCGCTGGTGGCTGATTCATGTGAGAAACTGCAGAAGCTGGTGACTGAGTTTGGTAAAGTGTGTGAAAGAAGAAACTTAAGAGTAATTGTGAATAAGAGCAAGGTTATTAGGTACAGTAGGGTTGAGGGTCAAGTCAGATGGGAGGTAAGTTTGAATGGAGAAAAACTGGAGGAAGTGAAGTGTTTTAGATATCTGGGAGTGGATCTGGCATTGGATGGAATCATGGAAGCAGAAGTGAATCATAGGGTGGGGGAGGGGGCGAAAATCCTGGGAGCCTTGAAGAATGTTTGGAAGTCGAGAACATTATCTCGGAAAGCAAAAATGGTTATGTTTGAGGGAATAGTGGTTCCAACAATTTTGCATGGTTGCGAGGCGTGGGCTATGGATAGAGTTGTGCACAGGAGGGTGAATGTGCTGGAAATGAGATGTTTGAGGACAATATGTGGTGTGAGGTGGTTTCATCGAGTAAGTAATGTAAGGGTTAGAGAGGTGTGTGGAAATAAAAAGAGCATGGTTGAGATAGTAGAAGGGGGTGTTTTGAAATGGTTTGGGAACATGGAGAGAATGAGTGAGGAAAGATTGACAAAGAGGATATATGTGTCGGAGGTGGAGGGAACGAGGAGAAGTGGGAGACCAAATTGGAGGTGGAAAGATGGAGTGAAAAAGATTTTGAGTGATTGGGGCCTGAACATGCAGGAGGGTGAAAGGCGGGCAAGGAATAGAGTGAATTGGATCGATGTGGTATACCGGGGTCGATGTGCTGTCAATGGATTGAATCAGGGCATGTAAAGCATCTGGGGTAAACCATGGAAAGTTCTGTGGGGCCTGGATGTGGAAAGGAAGCTGTGGTTTCGGGCATTAGTACATGACAGCTAGAGACTGAGTGTGAACGAATGGGGCCTTTGTTGTCTTTTCCTCGCGCTACCTCGCGCACATGAGGGGGGAGGGGGATGTTATTCCAAGTGTGGCAAGGTGGCAGTGGGAATAAATAAAGGTAGACAGTATGAATTATTTACATGTGTATATATGTATATGTCTGTGTGTGTATATATATGTGTACATTGAGATGTATAGGTATGTATATTTTGAGTGTGTTGACGTGTATGTATATACATGTGTATGGGGTGGGTTGGGCCATTTCTTTCGTCTGTTTCCTTGCGCTACCTTGCAAACGTGGGAGACAGCGACAAAGCAAAATAAATAAAAACAAAATAAATATATGTGTGTGTATATGAGTGGATGGGCCAATCTTTGTCTGTTTCCTGGTGCTACCTCGCTGACGTGAGAAACAACGATTACCTATAATACAATAAAATGAAATAAAAATACTGTATACCAGGGTCGACGTGCTGTCAGTGGACTGAAGCATCTGGGTTAAACCATGAAAAGGTCTGTGGAGCCTGGATGTGGATAGGGAGTTATGGTTTTGGTGCATTACACATGCACAGACATAAACATATATACACATGTACATATTCATACTTGCTTTAAATTATGAATTTAATAAAATTCAGTTGTCAATGATCATATGAACCCTGGAGATCCAGCAAAAATTATTTATTTTTGTGTCTAGTTAGCATAAATAAGTATGTTTAATTACAAAGCATGATTGAAACATAAAAATGTAATTTATTGTGTTTGTCCTTCAGATCATTTTCTGAATGACACATAAAAGGTAATGGATTAAAGTAATATCAGACTGGGTGATAAAACAGTATATAAGATGTATTTATTTATTGCACTGTGCAACAAATATGATGATGCAATATGATGATATTGCCAAGAGCTATGAGATGAATATTTTTATATAAAAGTAATTGTCTAAACTCTAAATACCTTTTCTAATGGTTTTAGGCCATACAAGAACCTTAACTGGTTTCACAAGTTGTATAATAGTAGCTGAATCATCAGCTTTCACAACAGAATGTCTCCGGGCAGCCAGAACTTCTTGATCACTGAGGTCCAAAACTAAAGATAAACCCACCTGACAAGCTTCAGACCATGAAACTTGTGCAGAGACTAGCACTGTTGTCAGAAGCCTATATGTGCCAGGAGCTACCAAACGAAGATGGCTTTTCGGTGGAACAACAAGATGAGTAGAGTGATCTGGGTAAGCCACACGTATACGCAATGTAGATGGGTCTGGGATGTGAGATATTTCAGCATCAAGAGGTACCCCAACCACTAAACCTGCACTTAGTTTATGAATTGCTTCACTATCTGGCTGGGGTTCAATAATTTCTGCTAAGCACATGCGAACTTGTGCTGGGTTAATTACAGGGGCTAGAGCAGGAACTGGATGGGTAAGCAAGAGTGGTTGTAGAATGCGAGCAACTGCCCCTGGACGAGGCTCTTCCAACTGGCTTAACTCTTCAAATACTGCTTCCAGGAAAGAATCGGCACTCAGTTTTTCATCAGTTAGATATCTGTGAAGGGCTTCAGTGTGTTCTAAGAAATTATCACACAGACCCAAAGCTGAGCCAGTAGAACCATGTACCACATATACTAACTGAAGGGCCAAAGTACGAACACGAAGATTTCTGATGCTGGCCTCTTCTGCTGGACTTAAGTTTGTAAAAGCATGGCGCAGTCGAAAGGTATTCTTTAAAAGTTGATCAACATTACTTTTAAGGGCTCCACTCTGCTGCATGGAAAGTGAGGAGGGAGTTAGCCAATTTCTTGTTGAGAGTATCTTGCTAAATAGTAACATACACTGTGTGTACAAGGCAGCAAAATGGGCAGCTGGTGAAAGTGCTGGGTCAATATCTGCAAGCTTGACCAAGTCAGAATGGACGGTCTGGTATACCGTTAGACGCAGCTGTGTTGAAGAACGGTCCAAGCATGATACCTTTTCCATAGACTCTCTCAGAAACCGAAGTGTATTTGTGGGAACCGCCTCCCTGGATGGTTGCCATTCCTCGCCGAGCTGCAAAATGTTTGAAGTTTAGGCATAACCTGAGATACAGTGTATAGCTACACATATGTGGAATTTTTATTAAAATACTCTAATGAACAGTTTCTAGAATATTTTGATAACTGATTTCTGTACTTACAAACTTTCATCTCAAAAAAGCTAAGGGAGGGATAACAGTGCTCAAAACTTGTCAAAGTGTTCCACAAAAATATTCCTATATAATAAAAAATGGAAGAAAAATATTGCAAAAGAATGAATACCTGTAGTTTGCAACTGACATGAAATGGAAAAAAAGAAAGGCTGTTAAAACCTGCTAATGAAATTCAATGACTAACACACCTAATGCCCACACTGCCTGACAAGCACATGGAAACACTATTCCATGCAAAGAATAATAAACATGGAAACACTATTCCATGCAAAGAATATTAAAAGAAATGAAGGAATGTATAAGCGAGTTGGTATGGCAGAGAATGCAAAGGGAATGAATTGTGAAGTGGTAGAGTGGTTGAAAACATAATACTTTGAGGTGGTTTGGGTATGAGACAATGATTAAAAGGGTTGGTGTGTGACAGGAAAGAAATACTGGAAGAATGCATGGAATGGTGTAAGCAAAGGAGGCATGTAAGAACAAGGATAAGTGGAGACTTGCCATGGCCACCTTTTTGCTGGTAGTTCCTAGAGGGAGTAGACATCAGAGGTATAGAGAGAAGTAACAAACAAGCTGCAAGATGACAAGCATCAGTTTAATTTTGTGACAAGAAAAATTAGATATTGTTTACTAAACCTTATATATTCATTAAACATACTATAAAGAAGAGAGCTGAACCTTGTGGTAACCACACCAGTTACATGTGACAACTCAGATTTTGTACCATTTAAAACCACAGACTCTTTTCAGTTTTGTACCATTTAAAACCACAGACTCTTTTCAGTTTGTTAGTATGTCTCCCAGATCCCAAAATGAGTACCAATACCACATGACTTGGTTTTGCACATTTCATTTAGGGCTATACAAAACCCTTCAGAAAGTCTCGACAAATGAAATATTCTACCAAAGTCCCTGTATGTTAATAGAAAAAGATAAATCACAGCAGGTTTGTAAGGCATGATCTATTCCTATTTAACATTTACATATAAGATCTATTTTCTTTTTTTACGGGTGCTTTGCAATCATTTCAAACAAATATAAAGCAATTGGACCTGGATTAGGGGGATATAAAGCAATTGGACCAGGATTAGGGGGATAAAGATTTAGTTCAAGGAGGAACTCAGGACTTCATCCCAGCCAAGATGGAGGAACATAAGATTTCATCCTAGCCAAGATTACAGATGGAAAATCAATACTGATCCCAAAATCCATGTAAAAGCTACACAAGGGAAACCCTTCAGCCCTCCCATACTGCCAAATCTGGCATTTCAAGATGGGATGGGTATCAAATATGCCCCAGTGAAAAGGACAAAAAGACATTGGATGAACTTAAATGAAACAAATAATGCATTGATACAGGAAGGGTTGATTGATTAAAAAAAGATGTCAGATGTGTAAGATAGTCGTTTTGATAAACAAGAATTCATGCCTGGTGTTGAATTAGTTGTTCTAGATCGCTGAGGAGAAAAAAATCACAGGATGCTGCAGATTCATCCAATACATTTAAAATATTCAACAGAATAGAAAACTTCTATTTAAAGGCAATTACTTGCAACACAATTCAAAAATATTTGTTAATCAATATACCAATCATTGCTTTGCATACCCCAAGTCATTACTGATTATCATTCCAAGGAATTTTTTATTTTTGCTCAACTTCCAATAATGACTTACCAAACATTTTATAGTGTTCTTGTTTAGTAAAGGTACTGTAGTTTTATGGTCAAAGTGCAGGTCTTTGCATATGTTTACAATGAGATTCATTTGCCATGCCTCTTACCACTGAACCAAGTTTTCTAAATTATTTTGAATCATTTAGAAAACTTCCTTTGTTTGGGCCTTATTTCCCAATTTCATCTCTGGTAAAGTTTACAATGCTACAAGTGAGTCCTGTCTCTGGATCAATGATACAAATAATGAAAAGTATAGGTCCTACGATTGAGCCTTGTGGCACCCTGCTTTCCACGCTTAGCCAACTATTAAATGCCACTCTATTTTCTATCTGAAAGCCAGTCTGCTGTCCACATGCACATTCAACTTCCTATGTCATTAACTAATTTAACCCAATAATATCTTGTAAGGTACTGATTCAATATCCTAAGTCATTAACTAATTTCACACAATAATATCTTGTACGGTACAGTAGCAAAAGCCAACTGGAAGTCTACGTGCTGTTCATAACATCTGAGGGCACTTCTGAATTCAATAATTATTACAATATGATAAAAAAAAATTTATCCCTGGGGAAAGAGGAGAAAGAATACTTGCCAAGTATTCTATGCATGCCATAGAAGGCAACTTAAAGGGATGGAAACAAGGGGCTGGAAATCTTCCCTTCTTGTTTTAATTTTCCAAAAGAAGGAACAGAGAAGGGGGCTAAGTGTGGATTTTACCCTCTGGCTCAGTCATCTGTTCTTGATGCTACCTCACTTACATGGGAAACAGTGAATATATATGAAAACATAAAGTACCAGGAGAGACTGAGTACAGAATGGAAAAAGGTGAGAACAATGGAAGTAAGGGGAGTGGGGGAGGAATGGGATGTATTTAGGGAATCAGTGATGGATTGCGCAAAAGATGCTTGTGGCATGAGAAGAGTGGGAGGTGGGTTGATTAGAAAGGGTAGTGAGTGGTGGGATGAAGAAGTAAGAGTATTAGTGAAAGAGAAGAGAGAGGCATTTGGACGATTTTTGCAGGGGAAAAAATGCAATTGAGTGGGAGATGTATAAAAGAGACAGGAGGTCAAGAGAAAGGTGCAAGAGGTGAAAAAAAGGGCAAATGAGAGTTGGGGTGAGAGAGTATCATTAAATTTTAGGGAGAATAAAAAGATGTTCTGGAAGGAGGTAAATAAAGTGCGTAAGACAAGGGAGCAAATGGGAACTTCAGTGAAGGGCGCAAATGGGGAGGTGATAACAAGTAGTGGTGATGTGAGAAGGAGATGGAGTGAGTACTTTGAAGGTTTGTTGAATGTGTTTGATGATAGAGTGGCAGATATAGGGTGTTTTGGTCGAGGTGGTGTGCAAAGTGAGAGGGTTAGGGAAAATGATTTGGTAAACAAGAGAAGAGGTAGTGAAAGCTTTGCGGAAGATGAAAGCCGGCAAGGCAGCAGGTTTGGATGGTATTGCAGTGGAATTTATTAAAAAAGGGGGTGACTGTATTGTTGACTAGTTGGTAAGGTTATTTAATGTATGTATGACTCATGGTGAGGTGCCTGAGGATTGGCAGAATGCGTGCATAGTGCCATTGTACAAAGGCAAAGGGGATAAGAGTGAGTGCTCAAATTACAGAGGTATAAGTTTGTTGAGTATTCCTGGTAAATTATATGGGAGGGTATTGATTGAGAGGGTGAAGGCATGTACAGAGCATCAGATTGGGGAAGAGCAGTGTGGTTTCAGAAGTGGTAGAGGATGTGTGGATCAGGTGTTTGCTTTGAAGAATGTATGTGAGAAATACTTAGAAAAGCAAATGGATTTGTATGTAGCATTTATAGATCTGGAGAAGGCATATGATAGAGTTGATAGAGATGCTCTGTGGAAGGTATTAAGAGTATATGGTGTGGGAGGAAAGTTGTTAGAAGCAGTGAAAAGTTTTTATCGAGGATGTAAGGCATGTGTACGTGTAGGAAGAGAGGAAAGTGATTGGTTCTCAGTGAATGTAGGTTTGCGGCAGGGGTGTGTGATGTCTCCATGGTGGTTTAATTTGTTTATGGATGGGGTTGTTAGGGAGGTAAATGCAAGAGTTTTGGAAAGAGGGGCAAGTATGAAGTCTGTTGGGGATGAGAGAGCTTGGGAAGTGAGTCTGTTGTTGTTCGCTGATGATACAGCGCTGGTGGCTGATTCATGTGTGAAACTGCAGAAGCTGGTGACTGAGTTTGGTAAAGTGTGTGAAGAAGAAAGTTAAGAGTAAATGTGAATAAGAGCAAGGTTATTAGGTACAGTAGGGTTGAGGGTCAAGTCAATTGGGAGGTGAGTTTGAATGGAGAAAAACTGGAGGAAGTGAAGTGTTTTAGATATCTGGGAGTGGATCTGGCAGCGGATGGAACCATGGAAGCGGAAGTGGATCATAGGGTGGGGGAGGGGGCGAAAATTCTGGGGGCCTTGAAGAATGTGTGGAAGTCGAGAACATTATCTCGGAAAGCAAAAATGGGTATGTTTGAAGGAATAGTGGTTCCAACAATGTTGTATGGTTGCAAGGCGTGGGCTATGGATAGAGTTGTGCGCAGGAGGATGGATGTGCTGGAAATGAGATGTTTGAGGACAATGTGTGGTGTGAGGTGGTTTGATCGAGTGAGTAACGTAAGGGTAAGAGAGATGTGTGGAAATAAAAAGAGCGTGGTTGAGAGAGCAGAAGAGGGTGTTTTGAAGTGGTTTGGGCACATGGAGAGAATGAGTGAGGAAAGATTGACCAAGAGGATATATGTGTCGGAGGTGGAGGGAACGAGGAGAAGAGGGAGACCAAATTGGAGGTGGAAAGATGGAGTGAAAAAGATTTTGTGTGATCGGGGCCTGAACATGCAGGAGGGTGAAAGGAGGGCAAGGAATAGAGTGAATTGGAGCGATGTGGTATACCGGGGTTGACGTGCTGTCAGTGGATTGAATCAAGGCATGTGAAGCGTCTGGGGTAAACCATGGAAAGCTGTGTAGGTATGTATATTTGCGTGTGTGGACGTATGTATATACATGTGTATGGGGGGGGGTTGGGCCATTTCTTTCGTCTGTTTCCTTGCGCTACCTCGCAAACGCGGGAGACAGCGACAAAGTATAATAAAAAAAAAAAAAAAAAATAACAATGATACAGATAATGAAAAGTATAGGTCCTACGATTGAGCCTTGTTTTTTTTAATTTTCCAAAAGAAGGAACAGAGAAGGGGGCCAGGTGAGGATGTTCCCTCAAAGGTCCAGTCCTCTGTTCTTGACGCTACCTTGCTAATGCGGGAAATGGCGAATAGTATAAAAAAAAAAATAACAAAAAAGATGTCGAAGAAATTCATTAAACCTAACCTTTGTTAGAGAGCACAAATTTTTATTTTAAAGATCTAACAATTTTACTCCTGAAAATTGTTTCCAAGATCTTAAAGAAAACCAAAAGAGGAAGTCTGAGAAAGATACTGCATTATATAATGCAAGGAAAGGTAGACAGGCAGAGAAGGGAGTGCCATTTTTAAAAGGCATATAAGAAGAACAGGTGTGAAAAGAATTCCATAAGAGGATTAGAACATGATTCACAGGAAGACTGACACTAAGGTGGAAGAATAGAGACTGAGTATGATTAATGGTGGCATAAATGAACATCCAAAAGGTGCACTGACCATGATTTTTGGAGGCCATTCTTCATTGGTTATCATGTATAAGAGCTAGTGTATATGATACAGATGCATAATTAAAAAAAATTGTACAATAAAAATCACAACTAATTACTACAGATCTTTCCACGGGGTCTCACCTTAAGAACTGGCACCAGCTGAGGCATGGTATCACGAAGATAAGCATAGTGACGAAGTGTGTGCTGCTCCAGAAGAGGGAGGATGGTGGGGCAATGAACAGCTGCATTGAGTACTAGTATAAGCTGTGAAAAGCAGTACAGACATTACTTTCCTAATCAAAACACTGTCATCATAAAAAACACATGATAGCTTAAAACATTTACACAGTTCACTGCATAGTACTTATTGACATGGTTCTATTATTATAAATAACTCAAGATTCTGCAGTGTCTGCCAAAATTTTGCCCACCCCATATATTTTCAAAGACGACATATGGCTAAAATTTATTGTGGATACAAGCATATGACATTCTTAGGGTGAAAAATCATTGTACATCTGGGTGCTGAGAGTTTTCTGCAGGCACTGTACACCGTATCCTATAATGCATTATACACAAAGGAAAAGTGACTCCATCTGCTTGTGGTTATGCTGTTTTCACCTTCACCAAGACTGTATCACTGTCAGTGAATAAAAAGGAGTTCAGGCTCACTGAGAAACCTTTCACTCGAAAGGAGTCCATCACTGCCATGCTACTGATTAAAGCAGTGCCTCAGTACAGCAGGAACCTCATAAAAAGGGTCCTGAGGTTATATAATTGAATTAATCATCAACATATATCCAGTTCACTTTAATCTTTTTGCTGTGGACCCCATATTCATCCATTTCACATTCATTCAATTTTTTTCTTTACATATGGCATTTTTACGAGCAGGCCAATTTTGTAGGCAAATTAAAAAAATTGCCAGAAGCAATAAGCCTCACCCATATGAAGATGAATTAAGAACTTTGGGGTGTAGTTACCTGGTTAATGTCCTGAAAACAGCAACACTAGACAAAATAAATTATTAAAGTAAAGCCATCTTTTTTCATAGGATCCCATGTATAAAGATGTTACATTCCTTGGAATCTAGCATGGGACTTTTTCTACAATGGATGGATTTCTAAAAAAGAAAATCAAAGAAGACAAGCCATTAGACACTTTTAGGATTGTACAAAAGTGATTACAGGGCTCTGTACAGGAAGAAATGTCATTTTCATCAATATAAATAACCCATCAAAGAGGACTTAAATCATACATGAATATGTAAGTGATGCCACATGTATGAAAGAAATATGGAACACTCACAAGAGCAGCAACTTACTACAAATACCTGGGAAAGCAGGAAATATGGTCAGATACATGGCTTATAAAATTCAGCTGACACAAGTGTAAAGTATTAAGATTGGGAAAGGGTGAAAAGAGACTGAACTCTTAATATCATAAACAGGAAAAAAAATACCTTTTCAAGTTGGAAGAAAGTTTGAGGAAGTGTTCTTCAGGGATCAGTGGCAGCAAATTACTATATAGATTATTCTCTATCAAAAAATGGCTTCAAGTAAATGAGCTACAGGAATTTCCATATTTTAAAAGAAGTGTTAGAAATATGTGGAAACATTTCTTCAGCAATGAAGTAGTGAAATTGTGGAACAATCTAAGAAGAGAGAAAGTAAGTACAGATGGCACTAAGAAAAAGTATTTACAGTGTACAATATGTCACTTCAAATGTAATTTCAAACTGACTGTATGCTATAGGTGACTGAAGAGAGCTTTTAAATAGGGACAGGAAATTTTTGAAATATCATTATCTTAAGTAAATTCATTATCCCCAAGAACTTTTACAAGTTATGGATAAATAAATGTTTCAAGGGAAGATTTTAAGGACTGAGTCTTTAGAGGTGAGGAAAAAACTTGAACTTTTTCTTAAGCCATTAGAAATACATTATGTAATACCTGAAAAATATTATTTCTCACCTTACAAATGTATTCACCATCTTGCACACTAGGTTCAACACCATCGAAATATGGGTGTATGAGAAGAAGTTGTGGTACTAATGCTTGTACTAATATAGGATGGTTTGATCCTAAGCGACGCAAACAACGATGGATACTACGACGATCCTGAAAAATAAAGATATGAATGAGGAATTCTTCAGGAAAGACATAAAAATTATTTCAAAGATAATTTTAATGTTATTTTTATGTGCTTCACTCCTTGAAAATCAACATCATAGTCAAAACAAACTTATAGACAATGACTGTGAAGTATTGCTGTTGTTGTGTAACCATAACAAAAGTAATTTCTGTTAATATCTGAGAAAATTAATTCGCTAAAGTAAAACTAAAAGAATACTCAGGTACCAAAAGCCTATATGTATGGGTACCAATGGGAGGGAAATACTAAAAATATGAATGAGCCACTGCAGTGTCCCTGGATATTTAGTAAAAACCATTAGAAATGTTTCCTATGTACACTGCTATCCACAACCATTCCCTACAAACCTTTCTATAGTTTACCCATGGTGCTTTACATGCTCTGGTTCAGCCCACTGGCAGCATGTCAACCCCAGTAAACTACATCATTCCAATTCACTCTATCCCATGCATATCTTTCATCCTCCTGCATGTTCAGGCCTGATTGCTCAAAATCTTTTTCACTCCATCCTTCCACCTCCAATTTGGTCTCCCCATTCTCCTTGTCTCCTCCATTTCTTACATATCAATCCTCTTATTCAATCTTTCCTTAATCATTCTCTCCATGTATACAAACCATTTCAGGACATCCTCCTCTGCTCTCTCAACCACACTCATTTTATTACTACACATCTCTTAACCTTTCATTACTTAATCAAAGCACCTCACACATGTATTGTCCTCAAACATATCATTTCTAACACATCCACCCTCCTCTGCACAGCCTTACCTACAGCCCATTCCTCACATCCATATATTTTTGGGACTACTATTCCTTCAAACATACCCATTTTTGTCCAACCAGATACTGTTCTCTCCACCCCTTCTTAAGTGCTCCCAGAACCTTCAACCTCTTCCCCACTTTATGACTCATTTTCACTTCCATGGTTCCATTTGCTACCATGTCCTCTCCCAGATACCTAAAACATCTCACTTCCTCCAATTTTTCTCCATTTAAACCCATAGCCCAACTAACCTGTCCCTCAACCCTGCTAAACCTAATAACTTTACTTTTATTCAAATTCACTCTCAACTTTCTCCTTTCATACACTCTTCCTAACTCCATCATCAACTGCAGTTTCATACTTGAATCTTCCACACAAGAATATCCTTAATATTCTCAAAAGCTAGGGACTATATGGAACAGCTACATCATACTATCATGTAATTAGTCTTTCTTAAAGGTATGTTGATTATGCAAGGTTCTGGATAACATAAAGATTAATTCATGCTGGCCCCCAGCAAATTCTAATAAAAATCATATTCTCTGAGAACTGTATGAGAATTGAAGTAGTTTATAATGCCTTAAGCTTCCAACAGAACATACTATACAATAAATAAAGTTAAGAACAGTTGTGACTGTAAAAGTAGGTTTGAACTACTACCCTTTAAACTATTCACTACAAATGGTCCATACATGTCAAAG
Source organism: Panulirus ornatus (assembly GCF_036320965.1). Taxonomy (NCBI): domain Eukaryota; kingdom Metazoa; phylum Arthropoda; class Malacostraca; order Decapoda; family Palinuridae; genus Panulirus; species Panulirus ornatus. Next base: position 1,443,655 of record NC_092258.1, on the reverse strand, counting down.
TATTTTATTTTCTGTTAACTGTAACTGGAGTGTACACAGAGTGACCATAGTCCTTGAATCGTCAACCTCTGCTTTCAGGCAAAACTTTATAACGTAAATGATGTCTGTATGAGACCTGTGCACTCTCAGTATGTATCAATCTGTGAAGTTCTGAAACTCTTACAGAATAACAGATATTAGTGATGAAAACCCTTTTCATCCATATATGTTTGTGACAAAACCACTTCCAGAAATACTGCATTCCTCTAAATATGCCTGAAGGTACAGCTAGCAAGTCTCATATGCATAGCAGTAAGATGCATACCTTAAAGAGCACATATCTTGGGTAAAGCAATTTTTCACCTGTTTCAGTTATACATCATCTTATTTTGAAAATTAAGTACTAATACATACTTCCAACAAAATTTCTTAAGAGTATTTCAGAATCTCCCTCACACAGAGTATACTGTGTATATCAAAACTGCCAGCAAGATACGGTTCAGAGCTAGGTAGCTAGAAGTTTCAGCTTTAATCTCATCTAACTTTTCACATCAGTTCTTACCACATGTCCATACTATGTGAAGAAACCACCCTCAGTTACATCCACTCCATACACATTTACTTCTACATTAAGTTACCTCCTTCAATTAAACTGGTCAAAATTTTTACTTTTTTGTCCCACAAACTAAAAAAGGTGGACCTTATTGTACTTTTTATGCTGAATTCTTATCTGTATTTAGAAATTTTTTATCAGGTACTGTTTTTAAGTGACAGAGCAATGAAATTTTACAATAAGTATATATTACTCATTCAGAAATAAGGCTGGTATTACAACTAAAAAACTAACCTCTAAAATGTAGAAGTGTATGATTTTTGGCTATGTCTTGCCTCAGGAACATCCCTCCCTAATGTTTAGCAGTAATCTGCCAACACAGTGGGACTCCACTTTCCTTGGTACCGCTTTTCCAAGTCTAAAATGTGCTGGTGAAATCTTTCCCTGTGCACATCACTAACTGCCCCAAGATTTTCCGGAAAAAAGTCTAAGTGCAGAGTCCAAAAAGCAAATATGTAGACTCATAAGGCACCTCAGAGTTTTATATGAAGTCAACAGATCTTTTACAACATCACAGTAATTTTCTGATCTGTGATTCCCCCAAAAATCTTTGTAAACTCTCTTAAATGACAGCTGTGCAGTCTTTTAACTTCATTTAGCTCTTCAGCAGATTTTTCATCTCAAAGCAGTTCCCTGATCTGTGGTCCTACAAAAATACCCATGTTTTTTGCATCACTGATTCTAGGGAATTTATCCATGGCCAATTTTATCCATATCTTTGACGAAGTTCTTCATCAACCTGAGCTTAATGCGCAAAGGAAGCAGATAAATTTTCTTAGAGTCAACAAGAGGATTGATGACATTTTTACTTGATGGAGTCAGTGATGTTCATTTTGGCCACACTTTCTTTACCTAATGACTGTCCCACTCACAGAGGAAACAACAGAACTTCATGTAACCAAGTTGCATTCCAGGTAAAAGTGCCACACCTTTTGGTCACCACATACACTCTACGTTAAGTCCCCATACTACATTTTTTTTCCAAAAGAAGCTTCATATTATTATATGATTCCTTCATTTTAGCTGCAAGAGCCAGAGGAACTGAGGGGAACTTATTTCCACTGAAGAGTAGAACTGCTTTCAAGCTTACTTTTGAAGAGTCAATAAACAAGTGCCACTCATGTGTTATATTCGTGGCCAAGGGCCTCTATAAAAGAATGAACATCATTGCATAACACCAGACTATCTTCAAGGGAGAAAAATTCTTGAAAACGACATAGCCATCACGATAAAAACAAACTTTAGTTTCATTCTGGAGAAGATTCCAGTCCTTTAACCTGGAACCCAAAAGTTAGGCTTGCTTCTTTGACAAATTCAAATTGTGGATGAGATCACTAAGATCCCCTAGACTTAGCAAATGTGGTTCACATAAAGAAGAGCTTGCTTCAAATGTTGAATCCATATTGTCCTCTACCTGGTCAATTTCTCATCACCAGATTCATTGTCACTCTGTGTCATCTTTCTTGGAGGCTCTAGCACAGGTAACAGCTGATTGCAAGGTACTGGCATCATAACAGATGATAAATTAGGATGTTTAACTATGCTTGGGTTTTGATGCTATATCATTTATATCTGCCAAGCAGAAGTAGTAATTCCAAACATGATCTTTGGGTTCTCTCCAAACCACAGGAATGGCAAAAGACATTTGGTGTTTACCCACTTTACAAGCAAAGTAATGCTCATAGTGTTTCTTATTGAGGGGTGTGAAAGAACATTTTTGCAATATGAATGTCTATTCACCACAGATGTAGCATAAATAACTCAAACTATTTACACAATTTCTCAGCATTATAATGATGGATAGGGTATCAGCACAACACTTGAATATACAATAGTACAATATGTCAACAGAATGGAAAAGACTGTTCACACATTGAGTTCTAACCTGCAACTTACAGAGAACTGCTACGTAGGAGTGGATATTGTTTGAATATCCCAACATTTCCCTTCATGTTTCTGCAGGCCCCAGGTGACTCATTTATTTAGGCTTGTGCTTTCAAAATGAAGCTATTGCACTTCACAAACAATGCAAAAGATGTTTTCACTGCAAAAGCTGTGTTTGTTAAACTTTTTGTTTCAGACGCTCCATAGAGCGCTGGTACATACATACTGTATGTAATGATATGTTAGTATGCTGGAACAAAAAACTATAGGTGACAGAGAAATTCTGAAAGCATATTTAGATTCAGCATGCAAAAATACATAGGAAACATTTTTTTCCATGGAACAAAATCTTTGTTGACCAGTGTTATCTGATGGAGGTCTTCTACCCCTACAGTTGAAGACAAATTAAAGTTGATGAGTTGTGTTGTTGGCTGAATAGGCTATTGGAGGCCGTAGTCCACAAGTCAGGTAACCACTACAGCCTGGCTGATCGGACACTTTGTAGATACCTATCCAAAGCCTTCTTAAATTTCTCCACTGTACAACCTATGGTATTTCCAATGACTGCAGGGAAGGTATTGGTCCACATTTCTAATGTTATTTCACCTACTTAAAATTTTATGGAGAAAACATTTGACTTCTTTATTGTAATCAATAACGATCTGGCATTATGGATAAAATAATACTGCAAGTTCATAATAGTAAAAACTGACCTGTGGGTATCGGCGGAGATTGTCAAGAAGACCAGTCACACAGAGTTTCACGCAAGCAATTGTGGAGAGAAGAGTGGTACCTAAGAAAGTGTGAAGACTCTCACGAATGTCTAAAGAAGAATCTTTCAAGGCAAACAAAATCTCTTCCAACTGATCAGCTCGGAGAGTGATATGGCTGGCTACTTGTTGTAATACCTGTATGGGCAAAATTGTAATACAACCAATGAAAATTTGAAAAGGTGTACAATGATAAAAATTTTTTTTACTGATACCTACCTAAAGTTTATTGATACTCTCTCAACTCAACTCTCATTTGCCCTCTTTTTCAACCCTTGCACCTTCCTCTTGACCTCCTGCTGTCAGTTATTTGCACTCCTTCCTTGTATCATCCAAACACCTCTTTTCTCTTTCACTGACAACTTTATTTCTTCATCCCACCACTCACTAGCATTTCTAATCTCTCCACCTCCCACCTTTCTCATACCACATGCATCTCTTGCACATGTCATTGCTGCTTCCCTAAATACATCCTCATCCAATCCCCTCACTTCATTCGCTCTCACCTTTTGCCATTCTACACTCAATCTCTCCTGGTATTTCTTCACACAAGTATCCTTTCCAATCTCATTTACTCTCATCACTCTCTTCTCCCCAACATTCTTTCTTCTTTTTTGAAAACCTCTACAAATCTTATCCTTTGTCTCCACAATATTGTAATCCCACATCCCACCAGCTGCCCCTCTCAGCACATTTACATACATCTCTCTTGTATATGCCTATCAATTAATATGTAATCTAATAAAGCCCAATGTCCATCTCCTACTCACATTCATATACTCGTGTATATATCTCCTTTTAAGCCAGGTATTCCCAATCACCAGTCCTTTTTCAGCACACAAATCCATGAGCTCTTCATCATTTCCATTCACAACACTGAATACCCCATGTGCATCAATTATACCCTCAACTGCCACATTACTCACCTTCGCATTTAAATCACCCATCACTAATACCTAGTCTCATGTACCAAAACTGCTGACACACTCACTCAGTTGCTCCCAAAACACTTGCCTCTCAAGATCTTTCTTCTCATGACCAGGTTCATAAGCACCAATAATCACCCATCTCTTGCCATCCACTTTCACTTTTACCCACATCAATCTAAAATTTACTTCTTTCATGACCAGGTTCATAAGCACCAATAATCACCCATCTCTTGCCATCCACTTTCACTTTTACCCACATCAATCTAAAATTTACTTCTTTACACTCTGTCACACACTCCCATAACTCCTGCTTCAGGAGTAGTGCTACTCCTTCCTTAGCCCCTGTCCTCTCACCAACCCCTGACTTTAAGCCTTTGACATTTCCAAATCATACTTCTCCTTTACCAATGAGCTTTGTTTCATTAAGAGCCAGAACATCCAGGTTTCTTTCCTCAAACATACCACGTTATCTCTCCTTTCTTCTCATCTTGGTTACATCTGCTTACAATTAGACACCCCAATCTAAGAGTTCAAGGAGGATGAGCACTCACTGCTTGACTCCTGCTTCCTCTCAGAAATTGAAGTACAAGAAGGGGAGGGTTTCCAGCCCCCCGCTCCCACCCCCTTTAGTTGCCGTCTACAACACGCAGGGAATACGTAGGAAGTATTCTTTCCCTCCCGCCCCCAGGGATAAACTATAAAGATAATCAAATATATGAATAAAACATCAGTACAGTAACATTTAGTGGAATATAAAACATCAAAATTCATACCTGAATTGCTTTTAGACGAACTTCTTCAATTTCATCATTAAACATGTCGACAAGGAAATCAAGAGACTGATTGGCAAACTGTGCATTGTTAAGAGCCAGAGCACAGATAGAGTCAAGGGCTGCATTTCGCACCTCTGCAAAATGAACATTTTTATTAACCACACATAATTTGCAAAATGGAAAGGATCTTAAAATCATACACATGCACCAATGAGGCAATGAGGTCAAGCCCTCTACCAAAAAAAATATCCTTTAGAACACCACCTATAAAAATATAATTCATGAAATTCTGACATGAGTAAGTCTTACTACCCCTTACAATGCTAAAATAGCAGAATCACATTAACTTGCTACGTAAGTGACACAAAAAACAAAGCTGAAATGACCATGTCAAAACCATCTTCAAATCTTCCAGCTACTGTCCTTACATTCCCTATTGATTCAAACACTTGGATTTCCTGCCCCTACATTAAAGGGAATCTCTTTGGCCTTCATTCTTGCAAAACTCACATATGCTTTTCACAGCCTATCTCCTTTATCCACTACACATCAGGAGCCTCCAAAACAACAACCATCATGATCCTCTCCTACCACCTGGCCCTCATGTAATTGTTCAGGATTAAGCTACTTAACCATCTTTGCTATTGTCACCTCCTCCCTCCTTGGATCTATCCCAAAGCTACAGTCTGGCACCACAATAGCAGCAATCTCATATAAGCAAATACAGACCATTAAAAGACCAAACAAGAACATCTAACTTTGTATATGTGTAAAGACTGACCCACTTTACATTCCCACTGTTGACCATTTTTGTACTTACTCTATGTTTTTTCTTTGTAATAATCTAACCTTTGGCTGTATTAATTCAACAACCTCCTAATTATCATTATCAATACTATCTATGAAGGCAAAGATGAGCATGTTTGATAGTGCAGTAGTCCTAATGATGTTGCATGAGAAGGTTGACTAAATTTAAAAATGGATGTAAGCAAATGAAGCCATTTCTTTATTTGTTCTTGATGCTATCTTGCTAATGCGGGAGACAGTGAACAAGTATGAAAAAATATCATTAACATTTACTGACTGGATATGAAAAAACTTATTAGAATATACAAATCTAGTTTAGTCACACCACTCAAATGATACAAATCAAGACACAAGTTTAAATTAAGTGCAACAAAGATAGTACTGTACTTAAAAATGACAGCTGAGTTTGAGATGGCTTAGCAGCTAAGAATCTGCTCATACTGGAAGAGCAGAGAACAGGTAAGGCCATGATTACAGCTCCTTAATCTTTTAATGAAATTCTGTCAGCAATTATGACACTGCTCTTCAACACATCCTGTTTCAATTTCAAAACCAATATGCTACCGCTTAAAATTTACCTCATGTGCTAAAATCTAAAGATGTGATCCTTCTTGACACTTTAAACAAATATTTTCCCCAACAATTATCTCTAGTAAAATCTTACCCAAAAACTCATCTTCTAAGCCATGCACAAAGGCTCCACATGCACCAGTATCAATAACAGAAACAGAATCAGCTTCAACTTCTTCTTTTGGGGCATCATCCATCCATCTTTTGCCTGATGACCATTCTCCAGAAGACACCATTGCACGTGCACGTTCATGAGCAGACCGCTTTCTCTAAAAAGTCAAACAAATTTCTCAGTGAATACTTTAATAAACAGTGAACAATATCAGGTTAATACACAACTTAGCTATGATCTGGATCTGTATACAATAGATAACATGACCATGCCTATCTATGAAAGATTACACTGTGCAGTACCAATATTTCAAAGTAATGCTTTCTTCTATTAAAACAGTCTAAGCAGCACATGAAGCCCATGTTGACTAAGAATACTACACATACTATAAACAGTACTCTATAAATGATACCTTGGTCAAAGTATGCTAGGAAATATCATATCTCTTTACCATCACCAGTCACCAAAGTCCATCATTCCTGGATGACAAAAAGATAAAATCAAGTGTTGCTACTTAATTCCTTCCAAGTGGCTAGATGAAGGCCAAATGCAAAGAATAGTGGAGGCATAGGTGGAGGGGTCCTGTGCTGGCCTCCTCCCTCTTACTTCCACTGGAATCACTCTTGAGTCACATAATTCTTCAAATTTCACCTCTTATTCATTTTCACTTTCCACAAATGCTCCTCCTCATCAGTTACATCATCCAAAACTCTAAGCTTTTCCACAGGATCACTGTACACATGACCTGAGAGGTCAACAACATGCACCTACACAAATGATTGTAGGGGAGCTGAGTAGAGCCAAACTTTTCTCTAGGCATCCTACTGAACACCATCTTTCTCTACTGTACTATATATCTTTTTGACCAACCCATCATTGTAGGAGTACTGAGAGCATAATTTTTCTCAAGGCATCCTACTGGCCACCATCCTGCTCTATAGTACTATATATCTTCTTGACTAACCTATCATCCACCATACATTCTTAATTACCATACCATCCTAAGAGACTTTTCTAAAGACTGCTACACTTTTACCATCCCTTATCTTCATTCTTCAATCTATCTACCCTTATCCTAGTGAACAGCACAAATTCTCCATCTCTAATGCTCTTACATTTTATCTATCTTGACTTACATACACTTGAGTTATCGAGAAAGTACTCCATAACACCTGTACTGCAACATGGCAGCACAATGATCTGTTAAACAGCATGCAAAGTGCCACTGGTCTGCCAAAAATATTGGTGGTAATGTTTAAACGATGTATGAATCCATATCTAGCAACCTAACAACAAAGCCAGAAGAAATATTTTGCATCATAATTACCCAGAAATCATTAAGGAGAGTGTAACTGCAATATAAAAGAAATTATTTCTCATGTTTTAGTGCTTATATTTTGGTGAAAATAAAGTCTGTTTTTCAATTATACAAGACGTGAGGGTCAGTGATGGCTGCATAGTGAGCCAGCAATACAGTGATTATCAAGCTGCACTCCTTTATCCATTTAGCTTACCGACACATGGACTAATGGCGTTCTATCCACAAACATAAAATCACTCTTTGTGACACATAACATCTGACAACGCTTAACTCACACAGCTCATTCTTCATAACAATAAGCTAGCCCTGCCTTCTGGCAAAATGGTAGGAACATCTAGGCAGGAGCATTAGGTAGTATTAGGTAGGAACATTTGACAGGAACATTAGGTGGAGGTAGTCAGTAGGAACATTACATAGGAACCTCTGCAAAGGCTGCACTAGCATTGCCCTTTGCAATTGGCCTGTAAAGGTGAAGCACTAAAGGATAAGAAGCAACGAAGGAGCTGGAGTTCACTAGTTATGAAGATTCTATTGCTGTGGCCATACCCTTTGAGGGAGTTCTTGGAGGGAATAGGCATCAGAGATATAGAGAGAATAGATTGATGACAGACAGAGAGTGAATGCAACCAAATGAGGCAATTCTTTGTTCCTGGCACTACCTTGCTACAATGGGAAACAGTGAACAAGTGTGAAAATCAGAGTATTGTATGTGTAAAATCATAGGTGAAAAGAAAACCATAAAGTTTGCAATGTTTAGGTATATTTAGAAAGAAATTGCACCAAAAAAAAACCATAATCATGAAATACTTACATAAATATGGTGTATACCTACGAAATTATATGGGAGAGTATTGATTGAGAAGGTGAAGGCATGTACAGAGCATCAGATTGGGGAAGAACAATGTGGTTTCAGAAGTGGTAGAGGATGTGTGGATCAGGTGTTTGCTTTAAAGAATGTATATGAGAAATACTTAGAAAAACAAATGGATTTGTATGTAGCATTTATGGATCTGGAGAAGGCATGTGATAGAGTTGATAGAGATGCTCCGTGGAAGGTATTAAGAATATATGGTGTGGGAGGCAAGCTGCTAGAAGCAGTGAAAAGTTTTTATTGAGGATGTAAGGCATGTGTACGAGTAGGAAGAGAGGAAAGTGACTGGTTCTCAGTGAATGTCTGTTTGCGGTAGGGGTGAATGATGTCTCCATGGTTGTTTAATTTGTTTATGGATGGGGTTGTTAGGGAGGTGAATGCAAGAGTTTTAGAAAGAGGGGCAAGTATGCAGTCTGTTGTGGATGAGAGGGCTTGGGAAGTGAGTCAGTTGTTGTTCGCTGATGATACAGCACTAGTGGCTGATTCAGGTGAGAAACTGCAGAAGCTGGTGACTGAGTTTGGTAAAGTCTGTGAAAGAAGAAAGCTGAGAGTAAATGTGAATAAGAGCAAGGTTATTAGGTACAGTAGGGTTGAGGGACAAGTCAATTGGGAGGTAAGTTTGAATGGAGAAAAACTGGAGAAAGTGAAGTGTTTTAGATATCTGGGAGTGGATTTGGCAGCGGAAGGAATCATGGAAGCAGAAGTGAGTCACAGGGTGGGGGAGGGGCGAAAATTCTGGGGGCCTTGAAGAATGTGTGGAAGTCGAGAACATTATCTCGGAAAGCAAAAATGGGTATGTTTAAAGGAATAGTGGTTCCAACAATGTTGTATGGTTGCGAGGCGTGGGCTATGGATAGAGTTGTGCGCAGGAGGATGGATGTGCTGGAAATGAGATGTTTGAGGACAATGTGTGGTGTGAGGTGGTTTGATCGAGTGAGTAACGTAAGGGTAAGAGAGATGTGTGGAAATAAAAAGAGCGTGGTTGAGAGAGCAGAAGAGGGTGTTTTGAAGTGGTTTGGGCACATGGAGAGAATGAGTGAGGAAAGATTGACCAAGAGGATATATGTGTCGGAGGTGGAGGGAACGAGGAGAAGAGGGAGACCAAATTGGAGGTGGAAAGATGGAGTGAAAAAGATTTTGTGTGATCGGGAACTGAACATGCAGGAGGGTGAAAGGAGGGCAAGGAATAGAGTGAATTGGAGCGATGTGGTATACCGGGGTTGACGTGCTGTCAGTGGATTGAATCAAGGCATGTGAAGCGTCTGGGGTAAACCATGGAAAGCTGTGTAGGTATGTATATTTGCATGTGTGGACGTATGTATATACATGTGTATGGGGGGGGTTGGGCCATTTTTTTCGTCTGTTTCCTTGCGCTACCTCGCAAACGCGGGAGACAGCGACAAAGTATAAAAAAAAAAAAAAAAAAAAAAAAAAAAAAAAATGAAGTAAGTATATTCTGAAAGGGACTTCTTTTTCACTGGGTGAGTGTCATTTCAGATATATACTGCAATATAAGAGCTAAAGGAAGCTTCTTGCACACTCTATGCTTTAATATACATAAAATTTACACATAAATTATATTTCAAAAAGCAACAGAAAAACTTACCCTCATGTTCGACATCAACTTCTTGTCTAAGGTCTGTTGTAAGAACCTCTCTGAAACACTTGTCATACTTCCAAGGAGAGAGGCAGCCTGGGTTCTCACTCTCACACTGATGTCATTAACAACATTACAGATCTGTGAGAAGGCATGATCGACCAGTCGCACATGATGATCACTGTCCGGGATAGGTACTAAACGTTCAGGATCACTGTCTGCTGCAACCTATGCAATGGTCCACAAAATATGAAATTAAGAGAGAGAAGTTCTTTACACACCACAACATCTAAAACATAGAGGTGTCTTTACACACCACAACATCTAAAACATAGAGGTGTCAGTCTACCTACCTACATAAAGTTTTCAGGTACACAGCACAAGTACGATCTCTTTTTGTCTAAGTCATGATTCATTGCATATTCCTATATTTCAACTCCTCTTCCACAGATACACCCTTTATTTTGTTCTCCCAACTGATCTTTGGTTTTCCTTGTACTTAACACCCTCTATCTCACTCTAAAGAACATTTCTGTAAATCTGCTGACATTACCTACACATATTCCCATATGCCTGGGCAAAAACAGCAGATTACATCAAACTCTTATAATTTTTCAGATTAAAACAAATTACCTCAGATACATAAATACCTTGAAAGTAGATTTACAAAAGCTTACATTAAAAGACTGCTAAATCCACTCTGAAATTCTATCTCCTTATGCAAAGTAAGAAAGATTTCCTAAATGCATCACAATACTATTGGTGAGGTTTTAATAATAAGAAATACTAAGTGAAATTTCCATAAGAGTATTATTCAAGATCATGAACACAATCAAAATCTACTGTATTCATAGTAAGAAAGGTTTCCTAAATTCATCACAATACCACTGGTGAGGTTTTAAAAATTGATACTTAAGTGAAAATTCCGTAAGAGTACTATTCAAGATCAGTAACACAATCAAAATCTCAGCTAAATTCAAAGATATAGTTCTCAGAATTTTACTATTATCTTCTGTACACAAATTTGTATGTGATATCTGTAAGCACCAGTTTCTGGTAAAACAAAGAGCTACCACAGCAGAACACTCAACTGCTCTGCTAGAATAGGTGTTCAAACAGCCAGACTACTGTTCTCAGCCATTAGAAATCATTCATGGAGAAATTATCACCCCACGTTAGAGTTCATGTTCTCAGTCTTGGGGTGAAATCTATGGGAGCAGGACTTCCTGGTCATGAAGATACTACATAAACATAGAGAAAAACCCTCCACAGGAGTAAACACAGGTTCAAAAATGATTTGTTGGGTAGCAACAGTTTTGGAAAGGATTATTTGTATTGGAGACTAGACATTTAATTTTAAGTATCGGAACATTCAGGAAAGTGAGGGAGAGTGCAAAGAATACAATGAACTGGCGTAATGCAGTATGCAGTCAGCAACATAATGTTAATTGGCTGAACCAGGACACTGAAAATGGTCAAGGAAAACCACAGAAGAGTCTATGGAACATGGCAGTGGATTGTACAGGCTTTAGTTTGGCATGGATGTGGATGGATGGCTCCATTTGCAGAGCATTATATATGATAGCTACTGGGTGGATGCATGCAAATGAGGCAGTCGTTTGTCTGTCCTAAACACTACCTATCTAAAGCAGGAGAAGCAATAACATTTGAAGGAAAATTTCTTTGATTTTCTTCTCAATATTTTTCTATACTTGTTCACTGTTCCCTGCTTTAGCAAGGTAGAACCAGGAACAGACAAACAATAGCTCCAGTTGCTCATGTCCATTCTTTAGGTTTCACTTATAGTACAATGAAACCATAGCCAACCACTCACATTTAAGTCCCACAAACCATTCTATGGCTACCCCTGACCATTCCAAACACCCTGGTTCATCCAATGACAGCATATAGCCCCTGTATACCACATCACTCCAATTTGTTCTATCCCATATATTCTTCTCATCCTCACCAAATTTTAGACCCTAATCTCAAAGCCTCTTTCAATCCATCTTCCCATCATTTCATCCCTCCATTCCTCCATTTCTGACATATGTCCTCTCAGTTAATCACTCTTCCTTCATCCTCTCCATATGGCTAAACCATTTCAGCATGCCCTGATCAGCTCTCTCACCTTCCTTATTTCTCTCATACACTTTCCTTATGCAATCAATGCACCACACACCACAAATTCTCCTAGACATTTCATTTTCAACACATCCAACTCTTCCATCCTAACGCAGTCAGGGATCAAGCTGTTCATCTATACAATAACATCAGATCTGTTTTACTTTCAAACATACCTATCATTGCCTTAACAGAAATTAACTTCTCCTTCCACACACTCCCCAGTGCATCCACAATATAAGCTCCCTCTCCCACCCTATGACTCACTTCAGCCTGTATGGTCCCATCTGCTGCCAAATCAACATCCAGGTATCTACAGCACTTTACTTCCTCATTCAGATTTACTCTCAAACCAACCTAGTCTCAATTCCTGGCTACATCACACTACCTTATTTTCATTCTCATTTACTCTCAACTTCCTCCTCTCATGCACTCTCCTTTATCAGCTTCTTGAGTCTACCACCAAAGCTGTGTTCCTTGCACACAAAAATGACTCACCTCCCATGCCATTCCTACCCCCAGTAGGTCACAAATCTGCCCTTCACTCTGAAACCCTTGCATTCATCTACCTCATTACCTTGTCTATAAACAGATTAAACAACCATTATGACATCACACATCCTTGATGCAGACTTAACTTTACCAAAATCCTATCACATTCCTCCCTTTCACCTCACACACACCTTACTGTCCTAATACATACTCCTCACTATATTCATCAGCTTCACATTTACCCCAAATATCTTTCTCCAAGTTTCTCATACACAAATAAGTTAAAACAACCACTTGGTCTACACATCCTCTACCACTCCTGAAGTGACATTACTTCTTACCAGTTTAATGCTATGTGTATACCAAAACCTATGTAATCACCACTTTCTCATACACTTTACCAGGTATGCTCAATGCACTCATACCTCTACAACTTTAGTGTTTGCTCTCGCCCCCTTGCCTTTACATATGAGCACTATAGATGCACTATCATTGCTCAGACACCTCATCTTGGGCCATATATACACTGAAAATCTCAGTAACCAATTAAAAACAGTCAACCCTTTTTTACATACAGAACTCAACTGATCCTCCCTAATTTGGTGCTCTGGGAATACCAACAATCTCTCAATCACCACTGCACAATACACTTTACCAGATATACTGAACAGATATACTAATCTGTAAATTGATCAATCACTGTTGTACCCCCAAAAATCTCTGCCCCTTTGCCACACATAATTTCATGTAAAGCTTTCACTACCTCCCTCAATTCATCCAAGTTGCCATGACTTTCTCTCACCCTACATATGA